>NC_051427.1:28754362-28761862 GCF_015228065.2 Penaeus monodon | reverse complement strand
CCGCCGCCGCCGGACTTCACTTCTCTCTCTCTCTCTCTCTCTCTCTCTCTCTCTCTCTCTCTCTCTCTCTCTCTCTCTCTCTCTCTCTCTCTCTCTCTCTCTTCTCTCTCACTCACTCACTCACTCACTCACTCCCTCTCTCTCTCTCTCACTCTCTCTACTCACTCATCACTCCATCACTCACTCACTCACTCTCACTCACTCACTCACTCACTCACTCACTCACTCACTCACGTCATCTCTTCACTCCTCACTCTCTCTCCTCTCTCCTCTCGCCTCCTCTTCTCTCTCTCTCTCTCTCTCTCTCTCTCTCTCTCTCTCTCTCTCTCTCTCTCTCTCTCTCTTCTCTCTCTGTCGCAGGTGTCTTGACGCGCTAGGACACCTGTAACAAGGGCAGGTGTTAAGGACCAGTTTATGAGCGCGTGGGTGGGTGTTCACTGTGTGTTCATGTGGCACACGAAGTAGCGATCCGCGCCCGCCGCACAGCACCATCGGGAGAGAAGGCGGCGGCGGCGGCGGCGAGGATCCTGGACCTCGGCGCTCATTTCGGAATATTCGTGTATAGGTTTTTTCATTATCATTTACTGAGATGAGACACTTAGGAAACATTGTTCCAGGACGGTGCGATTATTGCGGTTGCTGTGCGAATAACGAGTTGAAGATACTGTGTCTGTGATTGCGACTTGGCGATCGGTGTTATCCTTAATACGTGGATATTTGTGTTGTTCTCCGGTTATTTTTTTCGATGTTCATTTATCATTATACTTGATTAGTTGCGGCGGGGGCGTGGTTTGTCCCCCGTGCTAGTGTTGTGGAATATTATTGTGTTTTAAAAATGCACACTCAATTCAGTGAAAGTCAGTCCCGAAATGTGGATTTGGATTTTTGTGTTGTAGACGTCACCAAGACTTCACAGTCCCGAAAGCAAGCGAGTTTCAAGGTAAAGAAAAAGAAAATTGAGAGAGAAAGGGATGTATTAGAAGATAAGAAAAAAAAGAAAAAGAAAATAAAGACGCATGCAAGAAGAGAAAGAAATAATGAGATTAGTTTTAGGCGGCGACTCTGACCTCGAGAACCGCCCGTGCTACCGTAAGGAGGGCGGTGCGGTCCCCCTCGCGCGCCGTCGCTGGTGCCAAGGCTTCCCCCAGGACTCACGGGTGTCTTTTTGTGTGCTGAGGAAAGATTTGGTTTGTACTTGTAACTTGTTCTCGAAGAGGATATTGGGTAAATGTTGGTGTGTTAGTTTGGTGGATTAATTTTTTTTTTTTGTATTTAAACGTTGTGTTATTTTTGTGTATTATTTTTTTTTTATTCTTCAAGTACATTAAGGGTATTTCAAAACGTTTAGAATATTTTTTCATTTTTACTATGTGTCCTAGAAGAATTATTATTATGAATTATTAAGACCAGTTATATATTTAGGAGTTATCTTTACATCGGCAGTAATTCAGAAATATCATATTGAAAAAAAAACGAACAATTTACAGTGACTGTCAGAATCCATGCCGGTCGAGACGGCTATCTCAAAAGGATTTTTTCTTCTTCTTTTTCTTTCAAATGTATTTTATCTCCCAATATGCCGCCTGTCTTTTTAATTCCCCGCCTTATCTCTCTCTCTTATCTCCCTTAGTCATGGCTTTATCGCCGGCCCCTTCCGTTATTCTCTCGTTTTTTGTTATCTCTCACGCCCACGTCATCTCCGGTGTCTTACTTGTGTTTCCCGCTTTCGGACCTTCTCCTCGAGGGGGGGGGGGGGGCTGCCGCTGCTGGCTCTGGCTGCTTCTTGGTGGGGGTTGGGGTCGTTGGGGGGGGGGTCTCTATATTTATTTTTTTGTGTCTTCTGTATGTCTGCGAATAGGTTTCTTTCCAGCTTGTCTCATTGTCTGTCTGTCTGTTTGTCTATCTCTCTGTCTGTTTGTCTGTCTCTGTCTGCAGGTCTGTCTTTCTCTCTGTCTCTCTTCCTCTCTTTCTGTCTCATTTTTTTCTTTTTCTTTCTTTTTTTTTTTTTTTTTTCTTTTTCTTTCGCTCTCTCAACCTTTCTACCTTTCTTTAAATATGAGTTATCTCTCATCAGTGTACAGCATACATGCACATACGCTTCCGCATGCGTGTGTGTGTGTGTGTGTGTGTGTGTGTGTGTGTGTGTGTGTGTGTGTGTTGTGTGTATGTGTGTGTGGGTGTGTGTGTCCTGAGTATGTTGGTGTTGTCTGTGGTGGGTGTTGTAGTGTGTGTGGGTGTTGTTGTGTGTGCTGTGGTGTGTGTGTGTGTGTGGCGGTGTGACAGGAGGGTCCGAGAGGCGCGGGGTGTTCCTCAATAAGAGAGTAATGGCGTCGTTGCATAAAAACTGGCGCTGGCGGTGTTACAGGCAGCCCGTGCGGAAAGTGCCGTTCGTGGTGTTACTGAGGCCCTGAGGTCGCTGCTGGCGGGTACTGAGGTCAGAGCCGGGGAGGCGGTGGGGGTGGAGGCCGTGTGGGTGGGGGAGGAAGTGGAGGAGGTGGGAAAGGGGGTGGACGAGGGCGAGGGGGAGGTGCTGGTGATGGGGGGGGGGGCTGGGGTGATGGTGGGGTGAAGGTGGCGGCAGTGGGGAAGGTGGAAAACGTGGTGGGGATGAGGAAGTGGGAGAGGTGGAGGTGGGAAAGGTAGTGGGGGAGGGAGAGTTGGTGTTGGGGAAGGTAGGAAAGTGGAGGGTGTTGGATGTGGTGCTGTTGGGGATGGAGGAGGTAGAGGCAAAGGAGAATTTGGAAATGGAGGTGGACGTGCCGGAGGAGGAATACAAGGAGGGACGCGGGAAGAAAAGGCGCCGAGGGAAAATCTGCCAGAATGTTGCTACGATGCGCAGATTTGTTTCCCCTGTCTGGAGGGGGGCGTGGTCTCGTCTTGTCTTGGAGATTTTTTTCTCACTAGCGATTCGACTTTGGATCGTCGAAGTCGTTGGCCTCGAGCGCGAATCGACGCTATGGTTTTCATTTTCTCTTCGTCGGCTCTTGCAAGAAGACGCGCTCTGGCGGAAGAGGGTAGTGTGGAAGGCTCTACAAGGCCGCGGTACTCGCAAGACAAAGGACTAGGCGAATAGGACACCCACGGCTCGGGGGCAAAAAGGGGCCTCGGGTTTTCGGGACTAAAATGCAGAAAGGGGCTGTTGCCAGGATGGGCGTGTCCGGGTAGCCAGGGGGATGGAGGAGTAAATGGTTTATGGTGAGCATGCTTTGTTGAGTCTTCTGTCTGTCTGTCTCTCTCTCTGTCTGTCTGTCTGTCGTTCTCTCTCTCTCTCTCTCTCTCTCTCTCTCTCTCTCTCTCTCTCTCTCTCTCTCTCTCTCTCTCTCTCTCTCTCTCTCTCTCTCTCGCTCTCTCTCTCTCTCGCTTGCTTGCACACCCCCTACCGTTGAAGATACCCCATGTTATTTCGACGCTGAAAGGAACAGAATTACACATATCGATGGCACGTCTGGTTGATTACATCCTCGTATTATGTTGCCATATGTGTGTTTCGCATGTTGAATCGGTTACCTGCAAGGACAAATGGCAAATATATATTTTTTTGAAAGATGAACAAGAGTGAGAGCGGAAAAAGGGAGTTGGAGAGGGGGAAGGAGAGGGAATGTGAGTGCGAATGGGAATGGAAGAGGAAAATTAAAAGCAATATCAGAGAAAGATGGAGGGGTAGAATTAGGACAGTTGGGCAGAAGCATAAAGGGAAACAGAGGAGAGAGGGACGACAAAAAGAATAAGAAAGAGAAGAGGGAAAGAAATAGAGAAATGTTTGCGTTTGTAATCTTTACAAATGGCATTTTGGCTCATGGAAAGGACGGGCATATCGATGGCGTTCTATAATAATGAGCGTTCTATTTTTAGCTCCGTTTAGCAGGTGTGCGAATCGCGCGTGGTGAATGTCTCTTACTATTAGCATTATCCTCGTGTCTTTTAGTATTAAAACGCCTGTGTTGCCGGTTGGGTGTTGGTGGTCGTAAATTCTCCATCAGCTGGCACAGGTTGTAATTGGGGTTTTGTTGCGAATTTCGGTTCAGTTGGCGGCGTTATGACTTGGTATTTTTACTTGTGACTTGTTCTTGGTTTCGTTTGTTGTGAGTTAAAGAGCGTCCGGAGAAACGGATTTGGATAGAACGTCCAAAGAAATGTGGCGAGTTTCCATAGGAGTTGATACGTGGATAGATACGGTTAGATGTGTAGGGAGTGCCCTTAATACTCTGGCGCGCTAGGATAATCGCCCGCTATTTTTTCTCGATGTTTTCACGAATTTTAAAAAATTCTTTGCAAGTAGAGCTAGGTTTCGTCAGCAAGAACTAGAGCCGAGAGCTAGAGCGTGCTTGCGTGTGTGTTTGCGAGAGTATGGGGATGCGTTTCATATTGGTTTTATCTTTATGGGAGAAACTTTGTCGTTAATTGAGTTTCGGGGGGACAACTGTTGCGCTGGACGAGGCTGTGATTTATGGAGGGTCGCGACGGGTCACAGTGCCAGGCCAGCGTGGCACACCGGTATGTGGTGCGCTTGGAACAGAGCCAGGAGCTCTTATTATTGATTCTATGGGATGAGTTAATGCATCATTCTGTTTATCTATATTTGCATTTTTCCGAGATGATATATTATTAAGATCATTTATACTGTATAGTTCATATCCATTACTGCATTATACAAAAAGGAGAATGAAAATAAATGAAAGAAAAATATTCAACACGGGCGAATCAACAGGACACGAATCACCAACGCACTAGAAAGTCAAGTGCTTTGTTTACCTTCGCTTAATGATTGGATAAATAAATAAGCTACGAGTGTTTTTTATATGAATAAACCGGTAGATAAAGTGTAGAATGATGGTTATTGCAAAACGGGAAATGGAATATGATGGTGGTGGTGATATTGGTAATGATGATGGTGATGATGATGATAATAATTATTTTGCTGGTGATGATGATGGTAGTGGTAGTGGGATGACGATAGCCTTTTCAACCCCCCATACCTCCCCCCTCCCCCCAGGTTGGTGTCAGCGGGAGTGGGTTAGGACTTGGAGTGGCGTTGGCCATGCTTAGGGAGTGTCAGGTCGGATGGTGTGTTGCCACTCAGGTCATTGCCATACTTTTATTTACTCGTTTTTTGTTTTTGTTTTTGTTTTGTTCGTTTTATTTTCAATTTTGTGGTTAGTCGTTTTTGTTCAGTTTTATTTCTCTGATTTGCGGTTGCCGGTGAGTAGTTTTATGCGATTAGTCGGCATTATAAAAGGTGCAGTTTTAGGGCCATAGAACAAAGGTGTGTAAAAGGGGAAAGGGAAGGGGGGGGGGGCTGGGAAGAGAGGGATGACAAAAAAGGGAGGAGGTGGGGTGAGTGGGAGGATCTATCTATCTGTCAGGAGGAGGATCTGTCTATCTGAGAGAGGGAGGGAGGGAAGGAGGGAGGGGGGAGATGGAGTAAGAGAAGATCAAGGGGGTAGGGGAAAGGGGGGGGTCAAAAGAGGGGGATAGGGAGGATGGGAGGGAGGGAATGAGAGGGAGGATGAAGGGATAGGAGGTGGGGGGGAGGGAAAGAATGGGGGGGGGGGGGCTGCGAGATGGAGAATGGCTCTTAAGACTCGATGCAGCGCTGTCGAATTAAAGAAAGGAAAAAAAAGTCGTTTTCGGGAGGTTAATGCTTCCCGAGACCCATTCGGAGCTCCTTGCCGCGAATAAGACGTTGTCTCGAGTGGGCCGTAATTTTGAGGGATTTTTTTTTCTTTTTTTCGTGGAGTGATTTCGCCCTCTTCCATCCCCCTCCCCACCTCTCTCTCTTCTCTCTTTTTCCGCTTCTCTCTCTCTTCTCTCTTTTCTTTCTCTTCTCTCTCTCCTCTTTCTCCTCTCTTTTCTCTCTTTATTTCCTCTTCTCTCTTTTCCTTCTCTTCTCTCTCTTTCTCTCTCCTTTTCTCTTTTTTCTCTTTCTTTCTCTTCCTGTTCTCCTCCCCTCCGCATTTCCTCCCTTCCATTCTCTCTCCCCCCACTTTTCCCCCTTCTCCTCCCCCTCCCTTTCTCCCTTCATGCCCCTCATCTTCCCAACTTCCTTTACGGTGATAATAGCAAATGTTCATCGAATTTAATCAGCGTTCCATGGTCTGTGGTCGCTTGAGATTTTTTGTGACTGTTTAAGACTAGGAAGGTGTTGGGTGAAGGTCAGGTCAGCTGAGTTTAGGAAATGTGTCGCGATTTAAAGGAGGCACACGCACACGCACACGCACACGCACACGCACACCACCACACACACACACACACACACACACACACACACACACACACACACACAAAACGCACACGCACACGCACACACCACACGCACACCACACACACACACACACACACACACCACACACACACACACACACACACACACACACACACACACACACACACACACACACACGAGAAATATTGAAGGGTTAGAGCTGAATCGAATTCTTATAGATTTCGCCTTCCGGAACACGTCGAAAGTGTCACATCTTTTTGTAAGCTCGTCTATATCTGCCAGCCGTATGTGTTTTTGCGACGGAACCTGGGTATCTGCTGCCGAAACGACGTACGAGGAATATCAGTAACACGGGGCAGTGATAATAATAGTGATGGTGGTAATATAAAGGATAAACAAAGCTTTAGGCACTCCTCATGGCTGTGGCATACTGACCTGGGGCTCTCGGGAAGCACTCGTAGCGGATCAGTTGACCCGCAGGCACAGGTCGCCCTGGTACGGGAACCTGTAGGGCTGCGGCTTCTCGTCGGCGGGTTTAGGGCGTCGCTAGAATGGCGTGGATTGGAGATGCATAGATAGATAGATTGATAGATAGATGGATGGATGGATAGATAAGTGTTGTTGGATTTTGTGTACATATAGATGTAATTATGTATGTATATATGTATATGTCTGTGATATATATATATATATATATATATATATATATATATATATATATATATATTATGTATATGTATATGTATTATATATGAGGGATGGAGGATCTCATTTATTGGTTTACTTATTGGTTGGTATTTGCGTAGGCTTCTGTTCTGCTAGCGGTTATACTTATTTTTATTATGATTGTTATCATTATTATTTGATAAAACTTATTATTATTCATTTCTGTTTCGCCGAATTTCTCGCCTACTTATTGAGTCAGTCGGACGCTTCGTGAGTGACTGTTGATCCATCGACAGGAGGATATTTGAGCTCACTTTAGAGTGGGGTTGGGAAGTGGGGGGGGGGTGCGGGATGTCGGTTGGGTGGGCGTGGACGTTGGAAGGGGGGGGGTAGTCGAGGGGAGGAGGAGCCCGGGCGTAAGAGAGGGGGGAGGGGGAGTGGGGAATTCTCGATTGTTCTGGGAAAAGCAGGGCGTCGCGCTGGCCCTCCTTCTGGGAACGGCGACGCTATCTGACGCAAGAAGCGGATCTAGTCTCGTGCGCCGCCGACGGCTCGCGGGCGGGGAGGCTGGTGGGCGCGCGGGCACTCGGGGCACCTGTTCGCGCGTCCGT
>NC_051427.1:28734362-28751862 GCF_015228065.2 Penaeus monodon | reverse complement strand
ATTGATTTCAAAATGCATAAATGTGGTGTTTTTTAAAGGGAGGAGAAATTGACATGGTTATTTTTTTTATTTTATTATTGTTATTAAAAAAAAGTATTTGGTGTTTTAGAAATTTACTAGTTTTATGCTTTTGTGTTTTTTGTTGTTGTTTTATTTCAGTGTTTATCGGAATTAATGTCCTCCGTTTTCTCTTCCGTCTCCCTTCCTACTACTCTCTGTTATCTTACCAACTCGCTTCTCCACTTTCCTTCTGCCTCCCCCCCCTTTTTCCTATTCCAGTCTTCCTCTTACTCTTTCTCTCCTTTCCTTCTCTCTTTCTCCTTCCCCGTCTCTCCCCTCCTTCCCCCTCCTCTCCCCTTGTCCCCTCCTCTCCCCTTCTCCCCCTCCTCTCCCCTTCTCCCCCTCCTCTCCCCCCTCCTTTCCCCTCCTCTCCCCTTCTCCCCCTCCTTCTCCCCCCCTCTCCCCTTCTCCCCCTCCTCTCCCCTTCTCCCCCTCCTCTCCCCCTCCTCTCCCCCTCCTTTCCCCCTCCTCTCCCCTTCTCCCCATCCTTCTCCCCTTCCTCCCCTCCTCTCCCCCACACCCCCACCTTCAAACTTATTTGATGGATGAGGAAAGCTACGATTAATACTGTATGATGTGGAGGTGCCATTGTGCCGATGGGCCATCGGATCCCCGGCGACGGCGGCAGCGGTGGCGGCAGCGGCGACGGAGGCAGGGGAGGCATGGAGGGCAGAGGAGAGCAGGGTGGGCAGGGTGGGCGAGGCAGGGAGGGTAGGGCGGTGGTCGCGTGCCGGTCTCAGGGCGCGCGGGGGGACACTCTCACACGCTAAGGCTCCTCGTCTGCACCCCCCCCCTCCTCCTTCCCCCTACCCGTCTGCCTTCCCCCATATATGACCCGTTCGCCCCCCCCCCCATCCCACCTCCCTCCCCCTCCTCCCAGGTCAGCCCCTCCTGGTCCTCCCTTCCGGTCTGCCACTCGGGTCTCTGGTCTGTGGTCTGTCACTCCGCATGGTCTGCACACAAACCCATGTTCATGACCATGGCTCTCGCTCTGCCCCTTTTTGGAAAATTATAATTCTTGGTTTTGGACTTCACGTTCTCTCATCTTGCTGTCCCTCTCATTTCTGTTCCCACGTTCGATTTTCTTATTTTCTTTGCCCTGTTTCTCTCTCTCTTTCTCTCCTCTCTCTCTCTCTCTCTCTCTCTCTCCTCTCTCTCTCTCTCTCTCTCTCCTCTCTCTCTCTCTCTCTCTCTCTCTCTCTCTCTCTCTCTCTCTCTCTCTCTTTTTCTCTCTCTCTTCTCCCCCCTTCCCCCTCCCCCTCCCCCTCCCTCCTCTCCCTCCTCCCTCCTCCCTCCCCCTCCCTCCTTCCCTCCCTCCCTCACTCACTCCCTCCCTCCTTCACTCCCTCCCTCCCTCTTTCCCTCTTTCCATCCATCCCTCCAGCCCTCCCTCCCTCCCTCCCTCCCTCCCTCCTTCACTCCCTCCCTCCCTCCCTCCCTCTTTCCATCCATCCCTCCCCTACCTAATTATTTTTCTTTTTTTTCGTTTCTCTTTTCCCACTCCCTACCTGGCAAATCTATTATAAAATTCCTAAGATAATCTATGGTACGGCTTACTTGTTTACTGGTTTATTTATTTGTTTATAAATTCCTACAGCCATATATCTATGTTTTGCCTGATGGTATTTTGTCGTGCTATACATTCTTTTTGGTTTTCTTGTTTCTGAAATGTGGAATACTGTTAAGAGTGAGAAAAGTATATTTTATTTTGTATAGCTATCCCCTGTGTTTTTTTCTGTCTTCCTCTTTTTCTTCTTCCCCTCGTCCTTTCTTCATTTCTTCTCTCTTCGTTCCCGCTTCCCTTCGGGTTTCTTCCGCTTCTCCCTTTTCCTTAATTTCCTCGTTTCCTATTCCCTCTCTCCTGTCTCCTTCTTCCCTTTCCTTTCTCCCCTCCCTCTTCTCCTTTCTTCCTTCGCCATTCCCTCCTTTCCTGGCCTCCCCTCTTCCCTCCACCTCCCCCCCCCCCTTTTTACCTCCCCCTCTTTACCCCCCTCCTAGGCCTTTGACCCCTCTCCTTGCACCCTGACAGTCGCCTTTGTAAAGTGCGCCAAGAGATGGTCTGTTCTGCGCAATTTGATCCTCCTATTTCTAACAAAGAATTTCTCCCTTGCCTCATTTGCTTCTCTCCTCTCAGCTCTGTTTTCTCCCTCCCCCCCTCGCTCCCAGTATCCGTCATTCTCTGTCGCTCTCACTTTCCTGCCTCCCTTCCCGTCCCCACCCTCCCTCCCCTCCCTCCCCTCCCTCCCTCCCTCCCCTCCCTCCCTCCCTCCCTCCCTCCCTCTCCGACTTCCTTCCCTCCCTCCCTCTCTCCCTCCTTCCCTCCTCCCTCCCTCCCTCCAATCCACTTCAACTGCTATCTCTTCTTACTCTATACCTGGATGGACAGAGGTCATCCTCGTTCTCCTTCTCCCTTTTCTTCTTCTTCCTTTTTCTTCTCGAATTCTTCCTCCTCTTCTGACGGATTTATTTATTTTCTCAGTAGTTGGAGTAGCCTTTTCTTTATCGTCATTATTAGGGTCGTTATCATTATTGTTATTATGTTAATATCATTGATAAGGGGGTCCTGAAATCCCCTTGGATATAAAAGGGGAAGAGTGGGTCGCGGGGAGGAGATGGGGAAGCGGGGCTATGGAGGGGAGGGAGAGAAGAATGGTGTGGGGGAGAAAGGGGGGCGGGAGAAGGGGGTTGAGGGGTGGAGGAGGAAGAAGGAAGAGGGGAAGGTGGGGAGGGGAGGGGAGGGAGACAAGAATTGAGGGGAGTGAGAAAGGAGGGGGGAGAAGGGGGTTGAGGAGTGAAGAGGGGGAAGGTGGAGGGGAGGGGAGGGGAGGGGAGGGTTGGGTTTGAGATCTCTTTCTAAATATGCCACCTGAAGAAGGGCTCGCTGTTTCTTGAAGAGGATCGGCTTGTGCACTTGAGATTGATTTACAACCGGGGGAGGAGGAGGGGGGGGGAGAAAGATTAGTAAAAGAAAGAGGGGAAAAAAAGAAAAATGCAGTCAGAGGTGTGTACCCTTGTCTATTATTAAAGGCTCATTCGGGCGAGGACGAGCGAGACAGGACGGCCTCAGAGGCGCTCGAGGAGGAACTCCCCCTCGCCCTCGCGCCCGGGCTTTGTGGTGGGGCGACAGACTGGCCTTTGTGCGGGCGGGCGGAGGTGGGGGAGATGGGGAAGGGGGGAGGAGGAGGGGAAGATGGGGAACAGGGGGGGAAGATGGGGAGAGGAGGGGAAAAGGGAGGAGGGAGGAGGAGGGGAAGCTGGGGAAGAGGAAGGGAAGCAGAGGAAAAGGGAAGAGGGAGGAGGAGGGGAAGAGGAAAAGGAGGGGAGAGGAAAAGGAGGGGGAGGGTAGGATAGAGGGAGAAAGGTGATGGGGGAAGAAGGGTGTGAAGGAGGAAGGAGGAAGAGGGGAATAAGAGGGAATACAGGAGGAAGGGGGAATTGACGGCTTCATTCTCGGGAAGGAACACACGGGTGCTTCATTGCGCTCGCCCTCTCGCGCCTTTGGTTTCTGTTGCTCTTTCTCTCTCGCTCCTTTTCTCTTCTCGCCTTCCTTTGTACTTTCTTTGTCTCTCCCCCCCCCCCTCTCTCTCTCTCTCTCTCTGTCTCTGTCTCTGTCTCTGTCTCTGTCTCTCTCTCTCTCTCTCTCTCTCTTTCTCTCTCTCTCTCTTCTCTCTCTCTCTCACTCTCTCTCTCTCTCTCTCTCTCCTCTATGTCTCTCTCTTCTCGTCCTTCTCTCTCTCTTCTCTCTCTCTCTCTCTCTCTCTCTCTCTCTCTCTCTCTCTCATACTCTTTTTCCCTTCCTCTTTTTTTTTCTCTTAATCTCTATTTTTCTATTTCTCATAATATCTCTTTCTCTTTCTCTCCCCCCCTCTCTCTCTCCTTCTCCCCATCCCTCTCTTTTGTTCCCCTCTTCCTCTCTTTCGCTCCCCTCTCCCCCTCTTTCTCCCCAGCTCTTTGTATCTCCCTTCCTCCCTCCCCTTTTTTTTCTAAGGATGAAGTAAAAAGACGTTTGCGCGCGCGCGCGCGCACACACACACACACACACACACACACACACACACACACACACACACACACACACACACACACACACACACACACACACACACACACACAGTCGCGCGCGCGTGAAAGATTTTAACGACCCCATTTTTTACTATGTAATTTTTCGACGAATTGAGCTACTGCATTATAAACTTTGTACAATTTTTAGCCGGTAAACAGTGGCTTAGGGTCCTGGCAATAATACCGAGAAATTCTATTTGGTGTTGAGGATTTGAGCTCGCGAGTAAAAACCTAATGGCAGAGCTTACGTACACAGGCCGTGTGTTGCGTGTCCTGCCAGGCGAAGCAGTCACACGCCACCATGTACCACGGCCTGCTTGTCCGTCTGCCTGCCTGCCTGCTCGCCTGCCTGCCTGCCTGCTCGCCTGCCTGCCCGGCCTGCTCGGTTAGCTCTGTCCTGCTTCGGCCTTCCCTGTCCTGGCCTGCTCGCCGCCGTAGCCTGCCCGGCCGTACCCCGAGCGAGCGTGCAATACTCGGGCCCGCTGTCTTCGCCTCCACGCCGCGCCGGCCTCCGAAGCTCCAGCTCTTGGGAATACACTTGGGGGGGGGGCTCGAGCTCTCTGGCCCTCGTGCACTGCTGCCCCTCTCGCTCGCTCGCTCTCTTTGTGCTTCTGCGTTAGTATGTCTTTTGCTTTCTCTCTCTCTCTCTCTCTCTCTCTCTCTCTCTCTCTCTCTCTCTCTCTCTCTCTCTCTCTCTCTCTCTCTCTCTCTCTCTCTCTCTCTCTCTCCTCTCCCTCTCCCTCTCCCTCTCCCTCTCCCTCCCCCTCTCCCTCTCCCTCTCCCTCTCCCTCCCCCTTTCTCCCTCCCTTTCTCCCTCTCTCCCTCTCTCTCTCTCCCCCTCTCTCCTTCATCTTTCTGCCCTGCCCCATTTCCTTCCTCGGTGCCTTGTATTTCGGTAATTAACATCGCGGTCGGTCCTGAGCCTCGTTGATTGACAGGTCGAATAGTCCTGCCTCCTTTTCTCCTCGTTTTTTGTTTTCTCCCTTCTTTCTCCCTCTCTCAGTTTTCCTCTCTTCTCCCTATTTGCACTTTTTCTCTTCTCTCTCCTCTCTCCTCTTCCTCTCGCAATCACCGTATTAGAACGCAGCGATCGCGTCATCGTGCGGGAACCCTCTCTCTTGCAGAAGGAAGCCCTTTGGAGGGATTCCGGCGCTGCGTATGGATATTCTCTCCCGGCGCTGGGTTGCCAGGCCGGCGGCGCGGCGATAGAGCCATTTCGGGCCACGGGGGTAGGATAGGATTCGCACACGCACGCATTCGCACACATACGGATCAGTTAGACTTGTATTTATACTTACGCTTATGCTTACGCTTATACTTACACGCACACGCACGCACGCACACACTCACACACTCACACACTCACACACTCACACACACACACACACACACACACACACCACACACCCACACACACACACACACACACACACACACACACACCACACACACGCACACAACACACACACACACACACACACACACACACACACACACACACACACACACACACACACACAGGGAAAAGCCGAGGTATAGAGCCTTTCCGGGCCCGAGCGACGGCGCATGCAACCTTGCTCGGAGCTCATGATTATTTTAGAGGTCGCATGCGGTGCCCAGTGCTGTAATTGCAATCGTCGAGTGAAATGGACTCACAATTAACCTTTTTTTTTGATGGGAGGGGGGTACAGGTACAGGGAGGGGGTGGCGGGTATAGGGGTAAGGGGTGGCGGGTACAGGGGGAGGGGTGGTGGGTACAAGTGGAGGGGGTGGCGGGTATATGGATAAGGGGTTGTGGGTACAGGGGGAGGGGGTGGCGGGTACAGGGGTAGAGGGTGGGGAGTACTGGGGTAAAGGGTTGTGGGTACAGAGGGAGGGGTGGTGGGTACAGGTGTGAGGGGGTGGTGGGTACGGAGGGAGGGGGTGGCGGGTACGGGTAGTTGTGAAAATGATGAGTGGCTGTGGCGGTGGCGGCCGGACTGTCCCCTTCGCCGTTGTCCTTCTTGGCCCCTGTCCTTCTTGGCCCCTGTCCTTAGCACTGTTTCTTGGCCCTGTCTGTCCGTCTCTCCCCCCCGTGGTCTGGATGCGGCTCTTGGGGGTGTGGACCTGGGCCCTGGGGTCTTGTTACGAGGGTTTGGGTCGGCGTAGTGCTGGGCTCAGGGTGGTGTGGTCAGTTTATGTGTGGTACTAGGGGGGGGTGCTTACGGATCTCTATTTTGAATATCAGTGGCTGTGCGTGCGCACTGTCCTCTCTCTCTGCCGTCTTTCCTTCTTCCCGTCTCCTGTCCTCTCCCCGCCCGTCTCGGATCCCCTCTTTCCTCTCTCTGAGCCTCTCTCTCTGGCTCTCTTCTCTCTTTCTTCTCTCTCTTCTCCATCTTTCCTCTCTCTCTCTCTCCCCTCTCTCTCTCCCTCTCTCTCTCTCCCTCTCTCCCCCCCCCTCTCTCTCTCTCTTCTCTCTCTCCCCTCTCTCTCTCTCTCATCTCTCTCTCTCTCTCTCTCTCTCTCTCTCTCCTTCTCTCTCTCTTCCTCCCTCTCCCTCTCCCTCTCCCTCTCCCTCTCCCCCCCCCCTCTCTCTCTCTCTCTCTCTCTCTCTCTCTCTCTCCCTCTCTCCTCCTCTCTCCCTCTCTCCCTCTCTCCCTCTTTCCTTCCTCCTTCCCTCCTTCCCTCCCTCCCTCCCCTCTTATCCTTCCTTCCCCTCTCTACTCTTCCTCCATTCCTTCCTTCAATTTTTTCTTCATTTTGCATTCTCTCACAAATTTATCGCCGTTGTGCCCCCCCCCCTTCTTAATCCGCACACAGCTGGCATTCCCGCACACCCGAGGCTCCTTCAATCCACTCTTCCTTCGGTGGATAAGACCGTGAGGTATGCGCGGGTGCGAAATGGGCGACGACGGGGGGGGGGGGGAGCTAATCGTCTGTACTATTACCTTTTTTCTGGTTTTTTTTGTGTTGTTTCTTGTGGCTCTTTATGTCTTTCTGTTTAGTTTTTGTGGTGTTGAGATAGAGGGAGGGAGGGGAGAGAGAGAGAGAGAGAGAGAGAGAGAGAGAGAGAGAGAGAGAGAGAGAGAGAGAGAGAGAGAGAGAGAGAGAGAGAGAGAGAGAGAGAAGAGGAAAAGAAAGAAAGAAAGAAAAAAAGAAAATATGAAAGGCAAGAAGGGGAATTCGCCCTCTGCCTCCCCTCCCCTCCCCTTCATCCTCCATGTGGCTCGGATGGATTTACATATAATATTTTCTTTTTGTTAACTTTTATCTTTCGTCGTATTCACAGCGGGTGCAAGATCTGGTCATTTAGATAAAGTGTTTAAGCCCCTCTATTTTTCCCTCTTACGGATAAAGTGATGGTGATGAGGGAGAGTTGAGAGGGAGGGGGTGGGGGAGGGGGGAAAGAGAAGAAGAAGAAGGAGGGGGAGGGGGGAGGGGGAGAGGGAGGAAGATTTTTTTGTGTGTTTATTTTTTTCTGTTTTCCCGTCTCGTTGCTCCCATTCGATGCGGCAGTTTATTAGCAGCGCAGGGAAGAGCGACGGGCTTGGTGAGGCTGGGGGGGGGGAGCAGCTTTCGCTCTTTCACTTTGTTTTATTTATTATTTTTTATATCTTGTGTCGTTTAGGTGAAAAGGGAAGGAGGAGAAGAAGAGGATAGAGGAAATGGGAAGAATAAGACTAGATAAGGGGTGAGTGGGTGAGTTAGATAGTTAGATGGTTAATTATTTTCTTGGTTCGTGAGGAAGTAAGAAGAAAAATAGACAGTGCAGACAGTTAAGGTTGTTTCCTTCCGTAGCCACACGAGAGATTTTTCAATACCATCGCGTTTTGTTTCTCGCCTGGGAAACCGTTCGCCGCAGCAACACGACGAGGGGGGCCGAGGCAAACACGTGTCGGCGACTGAACTTAGAAGAGAATGGACAGAGAGACGAATCGACGGCGGGCAGTTGGCAGTTCCCGGGATCAGGGATGGCACTGGAGGGGGAGAGGAAGGCAGGGGAGGGGGGAGAGGAAGGGAGGGGAGGGGGGAGAGGAAGGGAGGGGAGGGGGGGGAGAGGAAGGGAGGGGAGGGAGAAGAGGGGGAGAGCAAAGGGGTTAGTTGGAGAGAGGAGTAAAGGGAGAGGGAGGAGGTGGAGGAGAAAGGACTTAGTGGGGGAGAGGAAGAAAGGGAGAGAGGGAGAGGTGGAGGAGAAAGGACTTAGTGGGGGAGAAGAGGGAGGGGAGAGGAGGAGAGGAGAAGGAAGAGGTGGAAGGGGAGGAGGGGGGTTAAGAGGTGGAGGGGAGGGATTGATGTTCGATGACGGTGCCTCATGTTTTATTCGAACTTCGGTAGGTTTGATAGGCACTGGGTAGCGGCCTCGTGTGTCTTCTCACCCATCCTCTTTTGGCTTTTCTCTGCGTCTCTGTGGCCTGATCTTCTATCTTTTATCTCTCCTTTCTTCTCTTCACTTCTCATTTCTCCTTCTTCTCTCCCCTGTTTTGTCTCTCCACTCCTCCCATCCACTCCCCTCATATTCTTTCCCTCTCTGTCCCCATCCCTCCATACCTTCCTCTCCTCTGTCTATCTCTCCCCTTTCCTCCTCTCGCCCCCCCCCCCTTTCTCGTGCCAGCCCTCTCCCACTCGAACTCGTGAAGAGCCAGCCCGACCCCGCCCTCGATCCCGCCCTCGATCCCGCCCTCGATCCGGCCCTCGATCCCGCCCTCGATCCCGCCCTCGATCCGGCCCGAGCCACAGCGGCGACGGCGACGGCAGGGATGCGGCGAGGGCCACAGGGAACGGCCAGATGAGGGAGTGCCACTTTTGTTGTCTTGTGTCGCCATGGCAACCGGGCCCTGTCTTGGCCGGAGAGGGATGGGGGGGGGATGGAAGGGGAGGGTGGAGAGGAAAGGGGGGAAGGAGAAAGAATGAGGAGAAGGGCGACATGGCTTGCCCCCCCCCCCCCCCTCCTCTCTCTCTCTCTCTCTCTCTCTCTCTCTCTCTCTCTCTCTCTCTCTCTCTCTCTCTCTCTCTCTCTCTCTCTCTCTCTCTCTCTTTGTCTGTCCGTCATTCGGCCAGTGTATTTGTGAGTCAGGCAACCTCTTTACCTGTCAGCGTCCATGCCGGTCTGATGTGTGACACAGTGATCAACTGTTATAAGAAAGAGATGGAATGGTAAAGAAACAACCGTATGCCTGTGCATATATATTAAGATGTATCTATGTAAGTATGTTTTTAAGTAGCGTGTGCATACAAGTATATTTGTGTATATATAATCCGGCCCGCCCATGTACATATATGCGCCCGCGTGGGTACGTGAACGCTGAACGCTCCGCTGCCCACGACTTATTGTTCCGGCGGCCGCAGATGAACGCAAATGGGTGGGAATTAATGCTGCGGAGTCGCGCCTCGTCTTGTAGGAGGTGGGGGGGGGGGGCGAAGGGGTCGTTTGGGGGCCGGGGGGGATGGAGGGAGGCGTGGGAACCTTTTTCTTGAGGGATCTGGGATGGGGATGGGAGTTGGGGTGGGGTGCGGGTTGGGGTGCGGGGGGGAGGGAAAGGAGCAGAAGAAAAGGTATAAGAGGAGGAGGAGGAGGAGGAGGAGGAGGAGGGGGGGGGAGAAAAAGAAAAAAAAAGAAAAAAGAAGGAAAGAAGAAGAAAAAGAAGAAAAGAAAGAAGAAGAAAAAAAGAAGAGAAAAAAGAAAGGGGGGGAGGAGGGGAGGAGGAGGAGAAGAAGAAAAGGGGGAGGGGAAGAAGAAGGAGGAGGAGGAGGAGGAGATAGAAAGAGGAGAGGAAAATAAGAGGGCAGCGGTAGTGATGATGAACAGGAAGAGTGAATGTGAGAAAATCCAAGTTGGGGATGGGAACGATAGGGAAAAAAATTTATAGAAAGGGAAAAAAAAAATTTTCCCCTCGAAAAAAATGTCATGAATTTTTCTTAATTTCCTTGCCACTGGTTGAAAATTGTGAGGAAGGCGGCTGAAATAGGAAGGAAAGGAAGGAGAGAGGAGAGAAAGAGAGAGGGAGGAGAGAGAGAGAGAGAGAGAGGGGAGAGGGGGAGAGAGAGAGAGGGGAGGATGGGGAGGGAAGAGGGAGGAGGAGGGAGGGAGAAGGGAGGGGGGGGAAAGGGGGGGAGAGGGGGGGAGGGAGAGAGGGAGGGGGGGAGGGGGAGGAGGGAGAGGGGGGGGGGAGGGGGGGAGGGAGAGGGAGGGGGAGAGGGGGAGAGAGAGGGAGGGAGAGAGGGGAGGGGAGAGAGAGGAGGAAGAGAGGGAGGGGAAAAGGGGGGGGGGGGAGAGAGAGGGGGGAGAGAGGGAGGGAAAGGGGAGAGAGAGGGAGGGAGAGAGAGGGAAGGGGGAGAGAGGGGAAAGAGGGAGGGGAGGGAGGGGGGAGAAGGGGTGAAAAAAAGAGAAAAAGGGGGAAGGGGAAGTTTGAGAAGAGAAAAAGAAAGAAGAGAAAGGAAAGGGAAAGAGAGAGAGAGAAGAGGAAAGGAGAAAGGGGAAAAGGGAAAAGAGGGAAAGAGGAGGAGGGAAAAGGGAAGGGGAAGGAAGGAAAAAAAGGGAAGAAAAAATAAGGGGGATGAAGAATTTTTTTAAAGGGGGAAATAGAAAAGGAAAGAAAGGAAGGAAAAAAAGAGAGAAAAAAGAGGAGAAAAAAAGGGAGAAAAAAAAAGAGAGAGGAAAAAAAAGGGAAAAAAAGGGAAAAAAGAAGAGGAAAAAAGAAAAAAGAAAGAAAGAAGAAGGAGAGAGAGAAAAAGCCAAGAGCGAGAGGAAGCGAAAAAAAAAAAAAAAAAAAAAAAAAAAGAGCGAGAGCGAGAGCGAGAGGGGGGAGAAAAAGGGAAAAAGGAAGTGCAGTTATAAAAAACCGCCCTCCCCCCTCGACGTCGAAGCGATAATTAGCACCCCCTTTCCCCCCCCCCCGCTTCCCCCCCCCCCCCCTCCCCCTCCTCCCCCCCTCCCCCCCCCCCTCCCTCCTCCCCCCAATTCACCGTTTTTCGTTACCTTTGTTGCTATATATTTGCCATCGCGTATTTATTCCGAGTTAGATGTTGTGATTTCTCTCGATTGTTCGTTTGAATTTGATTTTGAAAATTACGGTCGTTTTATAATTGAGCAGTTGAAGTGTTGTTACTTCCCGTTTTTGTAAATTTATTGTTTTTTTCTAAATTGAATATTCTTTTTGGGGCAGCTTGATTTTTTTATGGATGGGGGAAATGACTGATTGTCAGCTGTCCTTTGATTTTTTTTTTTTCTACCATTCCTTTCGTTTTTTCTTTTTTGATCGCCCCTTCTGGATTTTGTCGCCGTGGATTATGGTTTTTTTGTTGATTTTTGTTTAATTTATGATATATTTTATTATTTATTTTTTTGTTTATTATTTTTATCTATATATTTTTTTTAACGACGCTCACGCACAGCCGCGCGCACACGCATATTGTCGTTGTTTGAAAGCCCCCCCGCGGCACCCCCCCCACTCGCACTATTTAAGCCTTTTTTTATGGCAGCTGCCCCGCTCGTAATGGATGTTAAACAGCGTATTTACATTTCTGATGAGGCGCAGCGCAGATTTTTATTGCCCCGATCACTTGCGGAAGGTATGGTGGTAAAAAGCGAAATGGAAGTAGGGTAACCTTCCCGCCTTTTCTCTCTTGTTGTCTGTTATCGTTGCCCATCGTTTTTCATTTTTATATTGCGTATTATTATCACTTCTTATCTATTGTTCCAGTTATTACATCTAATCATTTCTATATATCTAAATTTTATCTATCATTGATACTAAATCAATTATCTATATTTAGATGAATAGCAAAACCCCTTTCCCTGTGATAAAAGTATTGGGGGGTTTTTCTTCCATATTATAGGTAATTTTCTAATCTTATCTATCTGTCAATCAGCTTCTTTATCTCTGCCTCTCTTTCTTTCATTCTTCATTTTTCTTTTCCCTCCCCCTTTCCCCTTCCCTTCCCCCCATCCCTTTCCCTACCCCCCCCCCCATACCAAAAGTGTAGTAAGAAGTATCTGTGAAAGTTTGGTTTAGGCTACAGGGCTTGTTTTTGTACTTTTCTGTATACTTACGTAGATTCGTTTTTGTTTTGTTTTTTTTTTTTTTTTTTTGGGGGGGGGGGGGTGATGGGGGAAATGTGGAGCATGAGTTTGCCAACGTTTGCGACCGAGTAAATGTTTGCGAAACGTTACTGGCAGCGTTTCCTGTTGTCGACGGTAACGTGTTTACTGTAGGGCCCCGTCCCTTTTTCCCCCATCCTCTCCCCCTCACTCACTCCCCCCTTCTCTTCCCTCCCCTATCCTGCTCCCCCCCCCCCCTTCCTTCCTTCTCGGTCTAAACACGTGTTTATACCAAGCCACAGGAGGGGGTGAGGGAGGAGGGGGTAGTGGGGGGAGGAAGAATAGGGACATAGGGAGTGACCACACGCGTAACCTTCCTTCCCCCCCACCCCCTCACCTCTTTGTCCTCCCCCCCCCTTACTCGCCTCTCTTGGGTGGGCGGGGGGGGGTGGTGGTGGTGGCAGGGGGGGGGCAAACCCTTATTCCCTTTGGAACTGCTTTGTTAATTGGGTTTGCGGCAGGTGACTTAGGTGAGGGTTAACGGGAGTCGCGGTTTGGGGAATGGCTTGGACGAAAGGGGGGGGGAAGGGGGAGGGGGGGTTGGGGGTGTTTTTTTTGTTTTTAGGGTTTGTTTTTTTAGTTTTTTTGTTCGGCTCGTGGTGGTGGGTCATTTGTAATTTTTTTTTCTGTTTTCATCATCGGTGACGGTCGTGTTATTTGCGAATGAGAGTAGGATAGAGTTTTTTTTTTTTTTTAACTATTTGTATGTTTGTGTATTTATTAATGCATTTACTTGTTTATATATTTATGACACACACACACACGCGCGCGCGCACACGCACACGCACACGCACACGCACATCCCCACCACCCCTCACTCACCACCACTCCACTCACTCACCACCACCACTCACTCCTCACTCATCACTACAACTCACCCCACCAACACACCACCACCACCACACCCCCACCCCCACAACCACCACCACTCACCACCACACCACACCACACACAACCCCCCACACACCAACACCACCACACACACACACACCCCACACTCACACCACCAACCCACTCACTCACACTCCTCCCCACTCAATCACTCACTCACCCCTCACTCATCATCACTCCTCACTCACACTCACTCACTCATCACTCAACACAAAAAAAACACACACACACACACACAACAACCCCACAAACACACACCCAAAAAAAACCAACCCCCACCACACACACACAAAACACAGAAAAAGGGGATGGTGGGAATAAGGAAGGAACTTGGGCAACGCTACGGGTTACGGCCGCCCCTCCCTGATAGGTGGGCGAGCGGGCTGGCCATCTCGTGTGTTTACCTGGGTGAATGTGACGAGGGGGGTGGGGTATTTGGGGGGTTTGCTGTCTAAAGTTTTGGGCGGGGGGGGGGGCTTTTCCACGAGCCCTCCCTTTCCCTTCCCCCCCTTTTCTGTTCTTTTTGGTCTGTCTGTCTCTTTTTCTGTCTTTTGCCTGTTTTCTCCTTCCCCTTTTATTTCCCCACGCCGCTCCCCCCCTTTCCTTCTTTTTTTTCCCCTTCTTTTCTCTCTTCTCTCTTCTCTCTCTCTTCTCTTTTCTCCTCCCCTTCTCTCTCTCTTTTTTCCCTCTCTCTTTTCTCTTTTCTTTTTTTCTCTTTTCTTTTCTCTCCCTCTCCCCCTCCCCCCCCCCCCCCTTTTCTCCCTCTCTTCCTTTCCCCCTCCCTCCCTCCCTCCCTTTCGCTAAAAATTGGAGTTTAACTGCCTTCGGTGGCCTCCTTCTCTTCTGTGATGGTGATTGGTTTTACTTATTTTTTCATCGTTTTTTTTTTTTCTCCCTTTTACCTCCAAATTCCTTTTTCCTCCTCCCCTCCCCCCCCCTCCCTTCCCCCCCTTCCCCCTCCTCCTTTTCCCCTCTGTTTCCCCCCCCTCCATCTGTTTTTTTAGTGAAGGGGGGCAGGCCCCCCCCCGAGAGCGATTGTGGTCTTGGGGGTGGTATAAAGTTTTGACATACTTTTTTAAAGGGGAGGGGGAAAAAGGGGGGGGGTGGAAAAGGGGGAAAAATCGGGGTGGGGGAAAAGGGGGGGGGGAAGGGGGGGGGAGGGGAGGGGGGAAGGAAAAAGGGAGGGGGGGAGGGAGGGGGAAAAAAAGAGAAGTAAAACAAGGTGAAAAAAGAGAATGGGAATAGGGGGAAAGGGGAGAGGAAGAGGGGGAAAAGGGATGGGGGGGGGTTTGGGGGTACGAAGAAGACCGTCATGGGGGTGGGGGGAGGGGGTCAGACAGGGGGAAGGGTTCTGAGTGACTTGGACTATTGTTGGAGAAGATCGGGTCTTAGTTTTTGGTTAATGTCCAGTAATTATTCCAAGGGGAGAGATGATATGAGGGGAGAGGGAGGGAGGGAGGGAGGGGTTTGGTTAAAGGGGAAAAAGAGAGAGAGAGGGGGGGAAGGGAAAAGGGAAAGGGGGGCGGAAGGGAGGGAAGGAGGGTGGAAGGGAGGGGGAAGGTGGAAGGGAGGGGGAGGGTGGAAAGGAGGGATTGAGGGTGGAAAGGAAGGGACGGAGGGTGGAAGGGAGGAATGGGAGAAGGGACGGTGGAAGAGAGGCAAGACGCGGGCGAGGGTAAAAAAAGGAAGAAAAGAGGGAGTGGAAAGAAGTTATGAATGGATAGATAGAGAGCGAGAGAGAGAAGCAACGAAAAAGGGCGAAGGTGATGAGATGGAGCAAGTGAATAAAAAAGGAATGATGATTATAATGATAGTAATGAAGATTACAATGATAGGGAAATGATCATGATAACGATACTACAATATGCCAATCATGATAGCGATTATGATAATAACTATAATTATAATAATGTTAATAACGATAGCGATGGTGATGATAACTGCAATGATGATAATGGAAACGATAATATGAATATGCATATAGATAGAGATAGAGATATATGGATAAAAGTCGAAAAAGATGAACAGGCAAACGGGAGCGAGAGAGCGGCAGGCGGCGCGGGCGCGTGTGATTCGTGACGTCGGGTAGTTAGCTAAAAGGGGCGGGTTTTATGCTCGTCTTTATTAAACAACTCGTTAGTGATGCGGCCCTCTTGCTGCATACCGAGCAAACACCAGATAATTTCAGACTCTCGGCAATTAAACGCAGACGCCGGGGGTGGGGGCGGGGTGGGGTGGGGTTCGGAGAAGGTAGGGAAGGAAAGACGGGTAGGGGAGAGGGAAAAGGAGAGGGTGGCGGATAGGGAGAAGGAGAAGGAAAAAGAGAGAGAGAGACGAGTTCGAAGGAGAAGCGCAGAAAGTTGAAAAGGGGAAGAGGAGAGACGAGGATAAGAGGACAAGGGGAAAAGGAAAGCGAAAGGGGGGAGGGAGAAGGAAAGGGAGGGGGGTAGTAGATCAGATGTTGGTCACACACAGCACAGCCGGATATTAGTCGTACGTGGGAGGAAGAGGGAGGAACGAGAATCAAGAAAAAAGGAGAGTAAATTAAGGTGAAGGGGAAACGTAAATGTAAAGAGGTAGACAATGATGGGAAGATATAAGGAGAGAGAGAAAAGAGAGAGCGTGTAGTGACACGTTTGTGTGTATTTGTGTATGTATGTATGTATATGCGTGTGTGTGTGTGTTTTGATTTGTATGTGTATGTGAATGTTTAAGTTTATGTACATGTATATGTATGTATGTATGTGTATATGTATTCAATATATGGAGAGAGAGAGAGAGAGAGAGAGAGAGAGAGAGAGAGAGAGAGAGAGAGAGAGAGAGAGAGAGAGAGAGAGAGAGAGAGAGAGAGAGAGAGAGAGAGGGGGCAAGAGCCAGGGGAGCCTCCGAGTGGAGCGTGGCATTCAACTCGCCGTGCCGCTCCCCTCCCTCCCCTCCCGCACACCTTTCCCATTCGCTTCCCCTTGTACCCTGTATCATCACCCGACGCTTTTCTACTTTTACTCTCTATTAATTCCTGCTGTCACTCTTAACCTCTCTCTCTCCCTCTCTCTCTCCCCTCACCTCCCTCCCTCCCTACCCCCCTCCCTCCCTCCCTCCCTCCCTCCCCCTCCCTCCCCCCTCTCCCCCCCTCTCTCCCCTCTCCCTCTCCCTCCCTCCCTGTCTCTTTCTCCCTCTTCCTCTCGCCCCCCTTTCCTTCTCCTCCCTCTCCCTCCCCGCTGGTTGCGTGTTTCGGCGCATTGATTGCACGGTTGACAGCACTGCCTCCTCAACCGAATCATTTGCAATCCTTATCCCTGACTTCTGACGGGGCGAGCGACATGGCGGCCACAGATTAATTAAACACTAATTACGTGGAAATTTTAAAAGAGGGAATTTGATTACTCGCCTGGGATTCCTTCTTTCCCGTTACGTGCCTTTTGCGTAATAATTGGATGTTGGGAGGCGTGTGGGTGGGTGGTCGGGGCCTTTCGGCGGTAATGAAGGTGTGGAGCTGAGTGGGTGGGTGAGTGTGTGTGTGTGAGAGTCTGAGAGTCTGAGAGTCTGAGCGCGTGAGTGTGTTATGGAGGGAAGGAGAGAGGGAGAGAGGGAGAGAGGGAGAGAGGGAGAGAGGGAGAGAGGGAGAGAGGGAGAGAGGGAGAGAGGGAGAGAGGGAGGAGAGGGAGAGAGGGAGGAGAGGGAGAGAGGGAGAGAGGGAGAGAGGGAGAGAGAGAGAAGGAATGAAGGGAAACGAGAGGGAATGTTTGACCATCCGAGGGGTAATGGAGGGGAAGGGAAAGGAAAGGGAAGGGGGCAGAGGAGAAAGGGATGGAGTGAGGGGAGAGGGAGAGGGAAGGGAGAAGGGGAGGAGAAGGAGGAAATGGGGGGTCGCGTGAGGACAGCACGGCATTGTATGACACCGGACGATAAATTTCACGTCGTCTGACCCAGTCGTGTTATGATGCACAAAATACATTGGCCGCTTGTATGAGTATGTGCGATTGTCATTGTCGAGGCCGCCCTTTGGTCATGCCATCGGCCGACACGTCCTCAGATTCAAGAGGGGGGAAGGGGGGGTGACAGGGAAGGGAGAGGGAGCGGGAGGAGGAGAGAAGGTTGGGGGGCGGATGGAAGAGGGTGAGGGAGAGGCAAGGGGAAAAGGAGAGGGAGAGGCAGGGGGAAAAGGAGAGGGAGAAGCAGAGGCAAGGGGAAAGAAGTAAGAGGAAAGGGAGCGGCCGGTTGGCGAAAGGGTGGAAGGTGCCTACCCAACTAGCCACTGTTTTTCTCGGAGACGTCTGGCGAAGGTGATGGCGAAGGCCCTCACGGAGTCGTGGGCGTCCTCGTGGGTCTTCTCAGTGGGTGGGCGTGGGTCAAGGTCGGTCAGAAGAACTCTCGATTGGAGAAGGAAATGGCGTCGGGGTCCTAAGAGTG
>NC_051427.1:28691862-28729362 GCF_015228065.2 Penaeus monodon | reverse complement strand
TGTGTGTGTGTGTGTGTGTGTGTGTGTGTGTGTGTGTGTGTGTGTGTGTGTGTGTGTGTGTGTGTGTTTGTGTGTGTGTGTATGTATGTATGTATATATGTATATATGTATGTATGTGTGTGTGTGTGTGTGTGTGTGTGTGTGTGTGTGTGTGTGTGTGTGTGTGTGTGTGTGTGTGTGTGTGTGTGTGTGTTTAATTGTATTTTTCATTTGTATTTGCTTTTGCTTTTGTAGTAGTGTTTTGGTGTTTTGATTTCTATATGTGTACCTTGTTGAATGCGCGAGTTTGTGCGAGTTGATAAATCCGGAAGCGAGTAGACGATTGAATGAGAGTATGCGAGTGAATGACCGAGTGACTGATGGATGGAAGTGTCGAGACTGATGTGAGGTTGAATGATTCGGCTTAACTTGCGCGGTATGATCTTGGGAAGTGAATTGCTGTTAAAAGATGTAAGTCAATCTGGCATGTGCCGTGGGAGTCCTACCGTTACGGTGAATGAGTAGGTAATTCGGGGAGAGGGAGGAAGCGGGGGGAGAAGAGGAAGGAGAAGGAGACAGACTGAGACAGAAGAGAGAGAGAGAGAGAGAGAGAGAGAGAGAGAGGAGAGAGAGAGAGAGAGAGATGTGTCGTCTGTTTGAACGCCACGTCGAAAAAACTCACGGGACGTAGCGAAAGGACCGGCAGAGACAAGCAAGGGGCCGTTGTGGTGTGGGGTGGAGGGGTGGAGGTGGTGGAGGGGTGGAGGGGGTGGAGGGGGTGGAGGGAGGCTAGGGGCGCTTGGTCTTTGTAAATAAGGATGACGGTAATAAGTGCTAACAGTATTGATCCCCTCTGCCCCTGTCTTCCCCCTCCCCCTTGCCATCAACTGGCCTGCGTGTACTACCAGTTTGCTAAGGGAACAGTTGTGATGGACAGTGGTGCCCCTCCCATCCACCCCCCTTCCTCCCCCACTGCCTCTCCCCTGCCTCCTCTTTACCCCATTTTCCTTTGTCGATCCCTCTTCCCTCTCCTCCCCCTCTTCTTCCCCTCTTCCCCTATTCCTTTCCCCTTCCTTTCTTCCCCGCTGCTGCCCCCTTTCGCCACCTCAGGATTAGCACGTGAAGGAATATTATCTCCTCGCTACCTGTGTTTACCAATTTCCAACCTCGACTTTCTCTCTCTCTCTCTCTCTCTCTCTCTCTCTCTCTCTCTCTCTCTCTCTCTCCTTCTCCTCCCGCTCCTCTCCTCTCCCTCTCTCCCTCCCTCCCTCTCCCCTCTCCCCTCTCCCCCCCCCTCCCCTCCCCCTCTCCCTCTTTTTCCCTTTATCTCGCCCTCTCCTACCTCCTCTATCCTCTTCCTCTCCCTTTCTTCTCCCTCCTCTCCTATCTCCCTCCCTCCTCCCTCCCCTCTCTTCCTCCCCTCCCTTCCTCCCTCCCTCTCTCCCCTCCCTCCCTCCCTTTCTTCCTCCCACCCCTCCCCTTCTTCCCTCCTTCCCCTCTTTCCCTCCCTCCCTCCCCCTCCTCCCTCCCTCCCTCCCCTCCTCTCTACTCCTCTCCCTCACCTTTATTTGGTTGTTGATTTTCGGCCGTAAAGAATTTGTCTATTTCTACCCTCCTTACCATCCGCTTCCTTTTCGGTCAGTCCCCTCCTCCTCTCTTCTCTCTTCTCACTCTTCTTCCTATCCTTCCCTCCTCTTCCTTTTACCTTTCTCTTCCATTCCCCCTTCCTCTATGTCCATTCTCCTTCCCTCCCATCTCTTCTTTCTTTTGGCCTCCTTCTCCCCGTCCCTTCCTCTTCTTCCTAACCCTTCTCTTCCCTCCACCTCATCCTTTTCCCTCCACCACATCCCCTACCCTCCACCCCTCACTCCTCCCTCCACCTCATCCCCTTCCCTCCGCTCCATCTGCCACCTAATCCCTCCACCTTCCCTCCACCCTTCCCTTCCCTCCGCCCCTTCCCCCTCTCCCTCCGCCCCTTCCCCCTCCCCTCCCCCCTCTCCCCCTTCCCCCCCTCCCCTTCCCCCCCTCCCCTTCCCCCCTTCAGACCAATCGTCTCCAACCAGAACAAATCTGTCACGATCGACCTGGCAGGGAAAGTATCGACGTAGTGTATAAAAATGAGGCACCGATGTATATTTCTTGTATATTCTATCTTAGTTTTTTTTATTATTATTATTATTTTCTTCTTTCCGCGACTTCTTATTCATGATGTGGAAATGTGTCTGCGGTTGGCGTCAGCGGGAGCAAACCGTGGGCTGTTTTTTTCTTCTTATGATGTAGCGATTTGGGCGTCGGCGTCGCCTTCGTCCCTCCTTTTCCTCCTCCTCCTCCTTCTTCTTCGTCTTCTTCTTCTTCTTCCTCATCATCATCTTCTTCTTCTTCTTCTTCTTCTTCTTCTTCTTCTTCTTCTTCTGCTTCTTCTTCTTCTGCTTCTTCTTCTCTTCTCTCTTCTCTCCTCTCCTCCTCTCTCCTCCTCCTTCTCCTCCCCTCTCTCTCCTCCTCCTCCTCCTCCTCCTCCTCCTCCTCCTCCTTCTCCTCCCCATCCTCCTCCTTCTCCTCCTCCTCCTCCTTTCTCCTCCTCCTCCTCCTCCTCCTCCTCCTCCTCCTCCTCCTCCTCCCCCCCATCTCCTCCTCCCCTCCTCCTCCTCCCCCCTCTCCTCCCCCCTCCCCTCCCTCCTCCTCCTCCTCCCTCCTGCCTGTGTAGCTGTGCGATAGAACCTGCTCATTTCATGAGATTGGTTCTCTCGGGTTCTCTGTCTGGATGTGTATGTGTGTCTGTCTGTCTGTCTATCTGTCGTTCTTTCTTTTTTTACCTCTTTATCTGTACTTTTCTCCTTTTTTGGCTTTGCCTCTCCCTCTCTCCCTACCCTCTCCTCTCCTTCCCTCTCCCCCTCCCCTCTCCCCTCTCCCTCTCCCTCTTCTCCCTCTCTCCCTCTCCCTCTCCCTCCCTCTCTCTTCCCTCCCTCTCGTTCTCCCTCTCCCTCTCCCTCAATATCACACCCAGCGTCGCCAGTGAGATGGAAACTCCACCTTGGTGCACTATAGTCGGGCTCATTATGCGTAACGTGGGAACGCTAATGATACATTCGCCGTTTTAAAGCATGGCTCGGCGCTGACTCTCTCTCTCTCTCTCTCTCTCTCTCTCTCTCTCTCTCTCTCTCTCTCTCTCTCTCTCTCTCTCTCTCTCTCTCTCTCTCTCTCTCTCTGTCGTGTGTTTGTTTTTGTGTTTGTTTTTGTTTGTGTGTGTGTGTCAGTCAGGTGTGTCCCTCCGTCCGTCCGTCTATTCGTGTATGTGAGTGAATTTGTGCGCGGTTGTTTATGTACGTATGCAAATGTGCGAGTGTATGCATGTATATGCGTGAATTTATGCGCATGTGTGCGTATGCGAGTGTGTGTGAAGTGTGTCAGCATCCGAGTTCCTTCGCCGTGCTGATAATTATCATGGTAGAGCTAAAATAGGAAGACGTATGTGTTTAGAAAAGTAGGCGATCGCTGAGTCAAGGGAGTGTGAGCTTTGGGGGACGGTGAGCTTGGGTCCGCCCGGCGTCGTGCTTAGTGCGCCTCCGAAGTGGTCGCATCGAGGAAGCCTTTTTTGTGGGGGGGAGACTTTGCTGTACTTCGGTTTGTAAAAAGAAAGAGAAATCGAAGGAAAACGAATGGACAGCTATTTTGGTTTTGTGATTTTTTTTGTTGTGTATTTATTAAGAAAAAGAAAGAGAAATACTTTTTCATTGGGATTTTTGTGTAGTTCGTCGTGGCCAATGTCGAAAGAAAAGAATAGTCGACTATTTTTTGTTTGCGAATATTTTTTTCATATATATCGTGAATAAAAAGAAAAAAGAAAAAGAAAAAGAAAAAAACAGACAACGACGTTCTCGAGGTATTTATGAATTTTTTTGTCGTCTCTCGCAAGGTTCTTTTGTTACTGAGGTAATTAATTTTGTGTCTTTTTTTCCCCTCTCCTCCTGTGCTTTAGATGAACGCAGTGGTTTGTGTTGCAAAGGAAATCACAATAAGGTGCAGTTGGTGAGATGAGGAAAAAAATGGGAAAATAGCTTTGGTGCTTTTTTTTTCTTTTTTTTTCTTTTTTTTTTTTTTGAAATCGAGAGAACTGTGAGTGCCTTTTTTAAGTTTGGAAGAAAAGACCAGAGAGACGGTTTACAGAAAACTCGACGGTGTTGTGCTTTTCGGAGGAGGGAAGAAAGTGCTAAGTGAGTTCATCGTATTTTTTTTTTTCTTTATAAGGGAAAGACATATGTGTTATCTTCCGGGAGAGAGAAAAAAATAAGATCCTGGAGGCATTAGAAAGGCAGTTTTGAGAGACTATGGGAGTGTGTTGATCGAAAAGGGAAATTATTTTTTTACCCGGAAAGAAAAAAAGTGATTGCAGTGTGAGAAGCAGAAGGGAGCAATAAAGAGAAGTGTGTAAAAGAGTGGAAAGTGCAGAAGACGCGAGGTATTGGCAGTGTCTCCGGCCGGCCAGCGGATACAATGACCAGGCCGTAGTGTTGCGTGAGCCGGCGTGCGCACGCGCGTGTTTGCGTGTGTACCTCAGTCTCTTTTTTTCCTGTCTTCTCCCCGACACTTGCCGATCATGTACGCCTACGCCGGGGCTTATTCGGGGGCTTATATGGGCGTAGGATCCGGGGTGGGCGGCCTCTCCGGGGGCAGCATGACTGCCCCCGCCGCCCATCACCAGGTGCTGGCCACTCCCACGCCCCTTCCTGCCGCGGCAGCCGCCGCTGCAGCCGCCCATACCATGACGACCAGCCTCCCGCCCACGACAACCAAGAGGAGGTAAGTTGAGTAATGGAGTCACGCCCGTTGCGGTCAGGGCAGCAGCGCCCTCCTCCTCGGTGGGCGCTGTCGCAGGTTCAAGCAATGTCCCGTTTTTGCTTCGGTTTTTGTCGTCGCTAATTGCAAGCGGACAGCGTTGAGTCCGGCGCTGGGGATGATGGGATGCAAATTCCTTCGCTTTCGCCGCCGGCCCCAGCTGAGGACGCGGACGGCAGCGGGCGTTCCCAGGCCTCGGATCTTCCTTCCAGTTATTTTTTCCTTCCTGTCGGCGGCTTTTTCCTTCTGTTTTTTCCTTCTGTTCGAGGAATTATTCTTTTTAGCGTCCGCATCCTCCGCGGCGCCGGCTCGGTACCCAGGCCTTGCCATGCCGTGCCATTCTGTGCCATTCTGTGCCATTCTGTGCCATGCCGTGCCTTCCGTGCCAAAGGCAGGGAGCAGATATGAGACTCACCTCACCCTGCGTGGACTCGCGCGGACGCTGCACGCAAACTGCACGTCCGTCCAGGCACTTCGGGTGAGGCCCACGCGAGCACCTTGGAGTCCGACCGTGCCACGTACACGGGCAGTCAAACGCATACATATTTACGCACATACGCACAGTGGCACGCTCTCTCTCTCTCTCTCTCTCTCTCTCTCTCTCTCTCTCTCTCTCTCTCTCTCTCTCTCTCTCTCGCTCTCGCTCTCGTCTCTCTCTCTCTCTCTCTCTCTCTCTCTCTCTCTCTCTCTCTCTCTCTCTCTCTCTCTCTCTCTCTCTCTCTCTCTCTCTCTCTCTCAAACACACACACACACACACACACACACACAACACACACACACACACACACACACACACACACACACACACACACACACACACACACAGCGAGAGAGAGGAGAGAGAGAGGAGAGAGAGAGAGAGAGAGAGAGAGAGAGTCGAGAGAGAGAGAGAGAGAGAGAGAGAGAGAGTAGAGAGAGAGAGAGAGAGAGAGAGAGAGAGAGAGGAGGAAATCCTTGCAGCCATTACTTGAAAAAGCAAAGCATAGCGACAAAAAGAATCACATTCAAAGGCATATCCTCGTCCGTCTCTCGTTCTACGGTTCCCGCCTCTCTCCCGCAACAGAAGAAACGCAAGAACAAATATCTGCGGACGTGCTGAGAACCGGCCGAATTTTCGCCGTGTGACAAGTGGTAGTGAACTTTTTTTTCCGCGCGGCTATTAGCGCAATGGCGATTTTTCCGCCTGCGAAGAAAAGTATATTCGTAGAGTGTCATGTCGATTTTTTTTTCTTTCTTTTTTTCTATTCTAATTTTTTTTTTTCTTTTCTCGGTTTACTTTCGAGCGGTCCTGTGGAATGTGTGACACGTCCTTGTTGTGTTGCAATGTTGAGGTGGGCAATGAGGCGGCAAGGAATCGCGTTTTGCAAGTGATTAGAGCCTTGTCGCGTAGGGAGAGGGCGAGTCTCACAGTGATCTCGCCCTCTTTCTATGATGATGATGATGGTAGTAAATGGTGGTGATGGTAATTATGATGGTGATGATGGTAATTAGGATGATGATGATGGTAGTAATGAAGAGGAGGATGATGATGATGATGATTGTGATGATGATGAATAATGATAGTAAATACAGGAAAATACCATTGATATTGATAATTAAAATGATAATGACGCTATATAATAATAGTAAAATATGGAAAAATATACTGACATTGATATTGATGATAGTGATGATAATAGTAGTAGAAATATAGTGATAATGGAAATAGTATTAATTATACAAATAAACATCATAATGATAATATTAATAATCATAATGGCAGTAATGATAATAGCAATGGTAATAAATAGTAAAAATCATGATAATGAAAAAAACCTACCAACTTATTTAAATAAAAACTAAGTTAAACGAGTTACATTATTATTATTATTATTATTATTATTATTGTTATTATTATTATTATTATTATTATTATTATTATTATTATTATTATTATTATTCTATGCATATTATTATTATTTTATTTTTTTATGAGGGGGGGCAGAACGTTATGAATATGAGCGAAGAGAAGATGTTGAAGAGCGTGTTGTCTTGACGGAAGGGATTGTTCGCCAAGTGGGTCTGGCGGCATTTAAATCGCTGGGTTTTAGTGTGTGTGTGTTTTTGTATGTATGTATGTAGGTTTGTATGTATGTTTGTATGTATGTATGTATGAATGTGTTGCGCTTGTTGCTGTTGTTATTGTTATTCTTTTTCTTCCTCCTCCTCTTTTTCTTCTAAATTTTCTTTTGTTGTTTTATTTTTTTTTCTTTGCTTTATTTTGTATTATTTTTATTATTGCTGTTTTTTTGAATATTATTTTGTTTTTGATTTGTGTTTGTTGATTTTTTTTGTCTGATTATCATTATTATCGTTATTATTATTGTTTATATTATTGTGGATGTTATTGTTTTTATGGTTGTTATTATTATTGTAATAATAATGATAATAATAATAAAAAATATAATGATAATAATAATAAAAAATATAATGATAATAATAATAATGTAATTATAATAATAACAACAACAACAATAATAATAATAATAATAATAATAATAATAATAATAATAATTATCATTATTATTTAGTATAAAGATAATGGAACGCCCCTGTCGGTGTTGCTTTTAATTGATTTTTTTTTTCTAAAGAAACAAGAAAAAAAGCGAGAAAGATCAAGATTGATAATGTATTTCCGTGATGTATACTTTCTCGAGTATTATTATTATTTTTTGTCCATTCACATATCATATTATATCATAGTGTCTGAAAAAGATAATTGAATTACCTGATTTCAACAAGGAAAAAAAAAAAAAGGTAAAAAAAAAAATAAGGTCAACAATGGTGAAAGTTGCGCCGTTTTGGTTGCCGAATTGCAAGGTGAGAAGTACCGATGTTAGCGTCAGTTGCAAATGACAAGTTGTGCGTTGTTTATATTGGGCATGCGGCATCGGTGAGTGTAATGTGAGCGAGAGGACATTTGATTTTTATTATTTTGTTTTTTTTATTTTATTATTCTTCATTTATTGTATTTATTATTTATTTATATTTATTTATTTGTTTGTTTTTGTTTATTTATTTATTTATTTATTTATTTATTTTTTATTTATTTATTTATTTATTTATTTATTTATTTATTTATTTATTTATTTATTCATTCATTCAGTCATTCAGTCATTCAGTCATTCAGTCATTCAGTCATTCATTCATTTATTTTTTTATTTATTAATTATTATTATTATTATTATTATTATTGTTATTATTATTATTATTATTATTATTATTATTATTATTATTATTATTCACAATCACTTATTTTATTTTATTTTTTTTTATGAAGATCGTACAGTGGCAGAGAATAACATGCGTATGAGGTATAATGGGTAGCTGATAAAAGAGAGAGAGAAAAAATAGCGTTAACAGTTAATGTGCGAATTAGGCAAGCGCAAATTGCCCATTTGGGGGAATTACGGAGTCACACGCGCGCGCTACTGGTGTTACGTAGTTCCAGAGGAACGGCTGTTGGTCGGTCGGTTCGTTGGTTGGTCTCCAGTCTGTTGGTCGGTCGATCGGTTGGTCTGTCGGTCGGTCGGTTGTCGGTTGGTCTTTCGGTCTGTTGGTCGGTCGGTTCGTCGGTTGGTCTTTCGGTCTGTTGGTCGGTCGGTTCGTCGGTTGGTCTTTCGGTCGGTCGGTCGGTCGGTTGATTGGTCGGTTAGCGTTTGTCCGGTCTCCGCGTAACACCCCATCGGACTTAACGAGACAAGGATTCATTAATCGCTAATCTGTACCTGGCCGGAAATGGGGGCTTCCGGTGGCAGATTATAATTGTTTGGAGAATTTTTTTTTTAGGTGTTCGTTTCGGTGGGTATTTTCTGTCGATTTATTGTTTTTGTTTTGGAGAAACTGATTAAAAAAATATGTGCATGGCTTTTCCTCCTCCTCCTCCTTCTCCCCCTCCTCCAACTCCCTTCTCCCCCTCTTCCAACTCCTCCTCCTCCTCCTCCTCCTCCTCCTCCTCCTCCTCCTCCTCCTCCTCTCCTCCTCCTCCTCCTCCCTCCTCCTTCCTCCTTCCTCCTCTTCCCCTTCTTCTTCCTCCTCCTTCCTCCTCCACCTCCCTCCTCCTTCTCCTCCTCCTTCCTCCATGCACGAGAAGAGTAAAAGTTTATATTTTATGAAACTTTCTCTCGTCGGCTTCGAGTGTCGCCGGATGCTTGGCTGAGAAGAAAAGAGAAAAAGGGAGATAAAAACCCGCCCACATTCCAGAAAATGTCACATGGCAGTAAATAAAACTGGCAGCCCGCTCGCACACGCACGCACACGCACGCACACGCACGCACATTCACAATCACACATTATACCGTCACAGTCACAGATTAGCAAACGGACAGTCAGTTACACAGTCATAAGTTACAAATCACAAAGTCAATTTCACAATCATTCTCAGTCACAATTCACGCAGTCACCCAATCAGTCTCACAGATCGCACAATCATTCAATCACTCAATCAGCCTCACAATCACTAATCATTCAATCTCACAGTCACAAATCACTCAGTCACACAATCAATCTCACAGTCACAAATCACTCAGTCACACAATCAATCTCACAGTCACAAATCACTCAGTCACACAATCAATCTCAGTCTCTAATCACTCAGTTAGTCTCACAATCAGTCTCATAATCACGCCATTCCCAACCACAACTCACGCCATCGCACAATCGTAAATCACGCAATCACGGGCGCGCGCGTTCCCTTGTCCAAACAACCCCCCTCCCCTCTCGGCGCTGATAGAGGGGTATCGGTGCTTCCGACATTTTTCATGCGTCGGCCGCGCGGCCATTATCGGGGGCGAAGGGGCGGCGGCGCCCGGGCCTCGGGGCTGCTGGCTGTGAGGGGTCGTTTTCTGGTTAGTGCGGTTTTTAGTATCGTTATTATTGTGATTGTTATTGCTGTTGTTAAAGTTATTATTATTATAATTATTTATTATTATTGTTATTATTATTATTATTATTATTATTATTATTATTATTATTATTATTATTATTATTATTATCATTATTATTATTATTATTGTTATTATTATTGTTATTGTTATTATTATTATTATTATTATTATTATTATTTATTATTTGTATTTTTTACTATTACTACTACTACTAATGGTGATGATGATGATGATGATAATAATAATAATGATAATAGTAATAAGAAAAGTAATCATAATATTAATAATAAGAAAACGAATAAAAACAGTAATGATATAATGATAATAATAATAATAATAATATTATTATTATTGTTGTTATTTTTATGAGCATTTTTGTCATTTTATTAATGTTATTTTACATTTTAATCAGTAAATAACATTTTCCTTTGGTTAGGGGCGAGTTTAGTTTTTCTTTCTTGTCTGAAAAGGGACAGAGACGCGAGTGATTTCAACGCTGGACGTCCTGAGCGGAGGGGGGGGGGGTTAGGAGGTTCAGGAGGTTGGATTCACTTGGTTCTTTGGTTCTCCGGTCATGGTTCTCCGGGTTTCTGTCTCGTTCGGTTCCATTGGGTTCTTCTGTTAGGTCGCCTCCGGTCTTGGCTCATTACTTATTGTTATTGTTATTTATTTATTTATTATTATTATTATTATTATTATTATTATTATTATTATTATTATTATTATTATTATTATTATTCCATCTGATTCGTGAGTGTTTCGCGAGTCCCCACGCTCATTTACTCGCCTGATCTTGTCTTTGTTTTCTACGTTAGTTACTCACTACTTCCTGAGTCATGTTCTCGTATTCTTCGTTCTCTCACTCGTTTACTCATCCCCATCGTACTCATTCACTCACCTTCCTCACTCTTCGTCGTCAACTCGGTCCCACTCGGTCCGCTGTTTCGGTTCTTGGTTCTCGGTTCTCCTCGCCTTCCCGCTCGGTCCTCTGTTTCGGTTCTCGGTTCTCGGTTCTCCTCGCCGCCCCCTTTCCGCTCCCTCCCCTCCGCCTCTCCTCGCCCCCAACCCCCCTCCTACCCTCCTCCTCCTCGCCGCCGTCTCGCCCAATTGCCGCCGTCAAGCCTCAGCTTCACAGGAAGTTCGAAGAGTAAACATTTATTTTCTTTTTAACTTTTTTTTTTTTGAGGTCTTGTGCTTTTTATTGTTATTCTTAGTTATTTTTTATTTATTCTTTTACTCTCTCTCTTTCTCGAGCTTCTGCAATTTCCTGTAGTCGGTTGTGATGGCCTCCTTCGCGCTCGTCTTCCTGTTCTGGCGCTGCTAATGGGGACGTTATTGTTTTTATGATCGTTATTGTTATTCTCGATGATGTTTTGCCGTTGTGGCTGCAGTGACTGTCTGATTCGATTATCGTTATTGTTTATTTTATTGCTTGTTGGTGTTGTGAATTTGATTGTTGTTATTGTTGTGTTGTAATGATGGTATTGAGGATAATGGTTTATGTTATTATTAATTTTATTATTATTATTGTTGTTGTTTTTGTTGTTATTATTGTTATTGTTATTATAGTTATTGTCATCACCATCATCATCATCACCATCATCATCATCATCATCATCATCATCATTATCATCATCACCATCACCATCACCATCACCATCACCATCATCATTATAATTATTATCATTATCATCATCATTGCTATAACTATTTTTACGATCATTACTATTATTAGCATCACCATCAATAATTTGCAATTACCTTTTTATTGTAAACTTGCTCTAATAGCTGCGAGAGAACAGCCAGTCTTTCATTGCCTGAAGAAAAGAGTTACTGGAATCTCAAATTTTAATTTTTTTTTCACATCGAGGCCATTATTTTTATGAAGAAATATCTCTCCTTCTCTAATACTCCTTTAGGTTCGTGATATAAGTTATATGCCCGCTATTAATTGTTCTTTGAGCTGGTTTTGGTTTTCAGTCCTTTGAGTGTGTGATGTTCACCGGCTCTCGGTAATGCGACAGAGATTGGCGGTATTATTATTATTATTATTATTATTATTATATATTTTTTAATTGGTTATTATTTTCGGTGTTATTTTTGTGTAAATTGTCCCGATGCTCATCCAGATTAACTCGTTCTTTAAGATGATTATTATTTTCATTGCCATTAGTGTGTAATGTTTTCTCGAGTGCTCGGTGAGTTGTTACTGATGACTCTAATTTAATTGTTATTAATAGTTATTTAATTGGATGACGATTATTGACATTTCTTTTGTTTAATTATTATTATTATTAGTTTTCCTTTAGTCTAATAATAATTAGTAATAGTTCTGTAATTGAATTGTCAGAGTTCATAGTTTGATTTGATTATTATTGTTATTCGGTTTCTCTGTCCGTGCGTGGGGCTTCCCGCACCGCCTCCGCCCCCGCACCGCCCGCTGAGCGCCTCGCGTCTGGCCGCTCGCGCTCGCTTCTGGGGGCGGCGTCAGGGCGCGCTTTGCTGACGGAAATAGGCGTCGGGGTGTCCTTGGTTTGTTTGTCTGTTTTGTTTGTTTATTTTTTGTTTGTGTTTTTTTGTGTTGGGTTGAAGGGATGGCGGATATGGATTTCTTTCGGATGGAGATGGGGCGATGCGGTCGGAGATTGATTTTTGTTTATTTGTTTTGGCTTTAAGGTGATTCTGTTTCTTGCTTCATCTGTCTGTGTGTCTGTCACACGCGTGCTTGCGATGGGTGTAGCCGGGGGGGTTGTGGGCGTGCGGCGGCGGTGATCGGAGGCGTGCGCCCGCGTGGCTGTCACTTCAGAGTAAACAAAGCGGAGGTGCGTGCGTGTGCTGGCGGCGGGCGTGATAGGCGTGATTGATGGGCGTGACTCTTTTCTGTCACATTATCGCACCCGAGGCGTCGAGAATGAGAATGAGAGAGAGAGAGAGAGAGAGAGAGAGAGAGAGAGAGAGAGAGAGAGAGAGAGAGAGAGAGAGAGAGAGAGAGAGAGAGAGAGAGAGAGAGAGCCACGCCGGTGTTATTATGGACTTTTTTTTGTTGATCGTTGTTTCTGTTGTTTCGTTGTTATTGTTGGTATTTAGTTGTTGTGTTGTTAGTTGTTGCTGCCGTTTATCTTAAACTCAGAGAGGGAAGGAAGGAGAGGGGGTCGGAGAAATGGGAAAGGGGGGGGGGGTATGTATGTGTTTGCGGTCCGTAAGTTTCTGTGGTTTTGGTATTTTCGTACTTTTTTTATTTATTTTTTTTTTGTTCTGTCGATTACTATTCGGTGTCAATTCTCATATTTATATTCATTTTTATTGGTGAATATTGCCATTCTGATTCCATCTTCACTGTCACCAGCTGTCACCATCATCATCATTTTTAGCATTATCGTTACTATCACCGCCGTGGTCAGCCATCTCAAAACATGGCAAAACAGACCCGGTATTTAATTTACAGTTTAAGAAAAGTAAATTGGAAACAAGTTTATTATAACCTTGACCGCAGTCAGCTGTATCATTATTCTTAATTGTTTTTTTGTAATTGCGCCGTAATTGATGCGCAGTAAATGGGCTGTCATATTAGATTTAAAGATTAACCTTTTTGGTTCAGCTGAAAGGGCGAAGTTGCTGTGCGAATAAATTTATTATATCTATATTAATATATATATATATATATATATATATATATATATATATATATATATATATATATGTATATATATAACACACGCACACACACACGCACGCACGCACACACACACACACACACACACACACACACACACACACACACACACACACACACACACACACACACACACACACACATTTATTTATTTATTTATTTATTTATATATATATGTGCAAGTAATCTTTATGCATATACCTATGTATGAATGTATGTACGCGAGTGTGTATTAAAAACTAAAAAGAGGGAATGTTTTAGTTTGTCACTGTGGACGTTCGTTTCTTCGGCTTGGGGCGTCTCCTCGGCGGTGTCGTCCGTCGCGGAGGCCCCGCGGCTCGCGGTCCGCGGCGGCGACGCTCCCGCCGGCGCTGGCTCGGGAGACGGAGAGGAATCAGGAAGATGGTGATGACGGCGATGATGATGATGATGATGATGACGGCGATAATGATGATAAGGTCAAGTGTGGCCTACCCCACCCCTCTCCGGAACTTGTGTCTGAGAGAAATATATCTAGATAGATTGATAGATAAAGATAGATGTGCATAGATAGGTAAAGACAACTTTCTGTAGGAATTTTGATATTAGCGTTCTCATAACTTCTGCATTGAAGTCAGACTTTACGTGTTATATCGTGGTTCCTGGAATTTTATACAAGGAAACGATATTATATTTGCGTCCGCCAGTGTTTGTCCATGTTGGGTCTGCGTGTGCCTGCGTGTTGTTTTAGATAACGCTATTTATCGTCATTTCCTGGCCCTGTTTTATCAATATCGGTTACTATCTGCGAGCATGTAAATTGCCTTTCAAAGGGTAGAGAGGATTTAAGCTCGTTAGATTTCTTGATCATTCTCCGTCCGAAAGCGGCGCGGCGAGCGGGGCTGTTTGCCCTCACTTACGGCGGCGGGCGCGGCGGCGGCGGCGCTGTTTGCGCAGCGCTCGCCGGCCGCTTCGCCTATTTTGTATAACTACGTGTGCGTGCCGCGCAAATCGGCGCGTATTTGCCCAGCGAAACGGGAGTTATTTGGCGCTCTGGGATTAAATAGATTTGTTTAGCGATCAACAGAAGGAACCGATTGCTTGTTTGCGGGGCGCCGCCGAGCGTGGCGCTTGTGCCGCGGCGCCGCTCGAGGGGCGTCAAGTGGTAGCGCTCGCCCCTCCCCCTCGCCCCCCCTGCCCCCTCACCCTTGGACGCGTTCGGGCGCGCGGCTGCGGAAGCGCGGGCGGTTATTGCCAACTTTCCTGCGCTCTCCCGAGACGCGGCAGCGCCTTCCTGTTTGTTGGGCGGCCGCGGGAGCCGTTGCAGGGTGCAGGAAGAGGGCGGGTTGCGAGTTGAATTCCTAGTTGCCGGAATGTAAATGCGGGGAGGTTTCAATAGAATTAGCATAGATAATAATGCAGTGAGGATGGTGCCGATGACGATAAAAAGTAATGCTGCGATTTGTTTTCGAATTGCGAGAATACGCGGGAGGCGCAGACGCCGCAGCCGATGCTTCTTCATTAGCCCCGGGGTGTGTTTGTTAATTGCTTGCGAAGCTCAGGGGAGGAGGCTGCAGTGTGTGCCGGGGGGGCAGTGGGGGTAAGGTCCTCCTCCTGTTGCTCTTTTCTCTATCTCGTCTCTCCCTTTCCACCCTTCCTCCCCTCTTTATCTTCTCTCTGTCCTTTTTCCTAGTCTCCCCTGCCCCCTCCCCTTCCCTCCCCCCGGGCAGGAAGAATATCGCAGGAGGTAATATATTTTCACGCGCGGGAGGCGCTGACGGAGTGTGTGGGCCGCGGGTGATGGATTCGCCGATACGCTCACAGGCTTCCGTTCACGCACATGTCAGGGCTGTGTGTACATGCACGTAATCATTCATGCACAGATTCACTCACTCTCATGCTGTTTGTCTGCCTGTCTGTTGGTCTCTTTCTCTTTCTTTCTCTTTCTCTTTCTCTTTCTCTTTCTCTTTCTCTTTCTCTTTCTCTTTTCCTCTCTTCTCTTTCTCTTCTTTCTCTCTCTCTCTTTCTCTCTCTCTCTCTCCTCTCTCTCTCTCTCCTCTCTCTCTCTCTCTCTCTCTCTCTTTCTCTCTCTCTTCTCTCTCTCTCTCTCTCTCTCTCGTTCTCCATCGTTCTTTATTTTTTCTCATTCACGTTTTCTAATTTTTACGAATTACTTCCTAATGGTAGGATGACTTGAGGCAAATTATTTTAGATTGAAAATGATTTTTATTCTGTCAAGAGTTGTGAAAGGATGTATTTTTTTACCGGCACCATCGCCGTCGTCCTCATTGTCATCATCGTCGTTATCACCATCATCATCACCACCATCACCATCATCACCATCACCATCATCACCATCACCAACATCACCATCACCATCCTCCACCATCTTCACCACCACCACCACCGATGTAAGGTGGCGGGGGTGCAAGAGTGCCTGTAAAGATAGTTTGAGAAAAATAAAAGTAAAACAAACAGACAAACAAACTTGATTGACTTCTAAAGGGATGGCCAAAGGTAACCAGCGATCATTCCTTCCTGGGCTTCTTGCGTTGGCCTCTTCCACGTTCGTTATATTTCTCCGGTTCGTTTCCTTGTTTTCTTCACATTTTGCGTTTTTGTTGTTTCTTTTTTTTTTTAACTTCTTTTTCCTTTTTTTTTCATTTTCTTTCTTTCTTGGATTTTGTTTCATGTCTTGTGTTTTTTTCTGTTTTCATTTCGGGGTTCTTCTATTTCTCTTCTCCCTTTTTCCTTCTTTATCTTCTTTTCCCTTCCTCCATCTCCCATCTTCCATCTCTCTCTTCTCCTCTCCCTGCTACTTCTCTCTTCTCTCCTCTCTCTTACAGCATCCACTTTATCCCTTCTTCCATCTCTCGACTTTCTCACCACTTCTTTATCTTCCCTTCTTCCCATCTTCTGTGCTCCCTCTTCCCTTCTCCTTCCCTTTGGTATTTGAAGAAGTGTAGGCTGTCCGTTTCGCCGCGTTCGAAAGCGTGCACCTCTTTCTTTCCTCTCCCTTGTCTCTCCCTTGGCGCCGGAGCGAAATGAGAAGGGACGTCACAAGCGATTTGTTAATCCCCGTGGATACATTTGTATTTGCTTTTTTTGGCGTTTGGTTGCTTTCCCTCTCTCTCGATTGTTTGGTTTTGTCTCTTAGGGTTGGTCTTTTGTGCTTTTCTTTCGATTTTCTTCGGTGGATGATGGTGGGTGGATGGTGATGGGTGGAAGATGTTGGGTGGGTGATGGTGGGTGGGTGGATGGTGATGGGTGGATGGTGGTGGGTGGAAGATGGTGGGTGGAAGATGTTGGGTGGGTGGATGGTGATGGGTGGAAGATGTTGGGTGGGTGGATGGTGATGGGTGGATGATGTTGGGTGGGTGGATGGTGGTGGGTGGAAGATGTTGGGTGGAAGATGGTGGGTGGATGGTGATAGGTGGATGTCTTCTGTGATGAATCTTGATCTTGATTTCTCTGCTCGCCTGGTCTTGGGACTGTCGCGTTGGTAAGCGGCGGTGCGGGGAGCTGGTCTGCGATTCCCGCTCGGTTTTGAATTGCATTTTTCGTCTGCTCTCTTGCCCCAACTTAGGGGCGTCTTGTGTGTCTGACGTTTTATTGCTGTCTGTCTCTTTCGGGGTTTCTGCTACAATATTTTTCTCTCTTTCTTTTTTTTTTCTTTCTCTTTCTCGTTTTTTTCCTCTTTCTCTTTCTCGTTTTCTTCCTCTTCCTCTTTCTCGTTTTCTTCCTCTTCCTCTTTCTCGTTTTCTTCCTCTTCTTCTTCTCTCTCTCTCTCTCTCTCTCTCTCTCTCTCTCTCTCTCTCTCTCTCTCTCTCTCTTACATATCTTTTTTCTTTCCGTCTTTCTTTCTTTCTGTGCTTCATTACACCTCCGACGAATCATTGCGGATCCGCGTCAAAAGTTCGCTATGTCCTTCTTCTACTTCTTTCTCGTCTGCGTTCTTCTACTTCTTCTCTTTCTCCTTCTCTTTCTTCTATCCTCCTTCTCTTCTCCTTCTCCTCCTCCTTCTCTCTCCTCCTCCTCCTCCTCCTCCTCCTCCTCCTCCTCCTCCTCCTCCTCCTCCTCCTCCTCCTCCTCCTCCTCCTCCTCCCTTCTCCTCCTTCTCCATCTCCTTCCCTCCTTCCCTCCCTCCCTCAATTTGTTTTTCTTTTCCTTCTCTTCTCTTCTTCTTTCTTCTCTTCTTGTCCTTTCGATCAATAGTCGCTATTCGCAAAAATGTAGTGATTCTCCTTTTTTTTCCTTTTTACGAATTATGTGCAGCTGTCCTTCTGTTTTTCTTTTATTAAAAAGAAAGGAAAGCGAAGGGAATAAACACATCGCGCGTTATCAGTCGTTCTATCGGCCGTTACTCATCTTTCTATTTGGTGTGTTTATCTTTTTTTATATGTGCGTAATGTCATATGTGTATTTATTGCAAGTCTGTTGGCGTGTGTATTTGGGGGTCTTATCGTATTTATTATCTGGAGGTTGTGTATTTTTTTTATCAGATTTTTTTTATATCATCATCGTATTTTCTTTATGGTTATTTAGTGTTTTTACGGTACTTAGGATTAATCTTATTTTTTTCTTCTCTTTTTCTGTTGGTTATTCGCTGTTTTTGGCTTTTGTTACGGTAACTGCGTTTTAATCTTCATTTTTATAAAATATATTTTCGTTTTTTGTTTGTATTTTTGGTGTGCGCGTTTATTTTTTGTTTTTTTATTTTTTGGGGGTTGTTGTTGTTGTTGTTGTTGTTGTTGTTATTTGTTTTGTTCTTGTTTTTGCTATCCGCTGTTCTTTATTCTTCCAATCTCCCACGATGAACGACTCTCCCCTTCTCCCTATAAGGTCTCCCCTCCTCCTCCTCTCTCCTCTCCTCTCCTCTCCTCTCCTCTCCTCTCCTCTCCTCTCCTCTCCTCTCCTCTCCTCTCCTCTCCTCTCCACTCCCCTCCCCTCCCCTCCCCTCCCCTCCCCTCCTCTCTCCCTCTCCCTCTCCCCTCCTCCCCTCCTCTCTCCCTCTCCCCTCCTCTTCCCTCCTCCCCCCTCCCCCCTCCCCGACGTTGCGATCCAGGGTAGGGGTTGGGGCGGGGGCAGGAGGGTGTAGGCTGATGGGAATTGATTATTATTAGTATTAACTTCATGCAGGTAATTAACCTTGTTGAGGGGAGGGGTGGGGGGGTAAGGAGGGGGAAGGCGGTGGTTCTTTATTTTCTCTTTTGTTAGGGAGGGAGTAGGGGAGGGAGGGAGTAAATAATGGGAGTAAGGGATAAAGAAGAGAACGAGAAGAGGGGGGGAGGTTGAGAGAGACGGAGACGGGAGAGAGGCAGGTCATGTGTATGTCTCCATGTGCGTCCGGAGGTGCGTGCGTTCGTGCGGGGGGGGGGGGGATGCCGGGCGGGCGGCGGAGCGTGGAGGATTGATTGAGTGTTCGAGGATTGACAGCCGTCGTCTCGGGGCCGCCTCCGCGTCGTCGGCCAGCCTCGTCACCCTCACGTCGCCCTCACACCCGCGGCACGAAGGCCAGGTGTCCTCGCGCCCCTGGCCCGCGTCCGTCGGGGGGTGGGCGGTGGATGGGCGGGGGGGGGGGCTTGAAGAAGCTCGAGGAAGCGGTGTCGACTGTTGGACGGGGGATGGGCGGGGAAGAAGCTCGAGGAAGCATTGTCGGGATGTCGCTGGGCCATGCGGGATCAGCCGCCGTGTCTGCCGATGTTTTTGACGTTGGCGTAACCTCCCAGGATGTCTTGTGATGTCCGAAGGCAGGAACTCCCGTTGTTTAGGGATTGGGGAAGGGGGTGGGGGGGGACTGCTCCACGGGCGCCCTTGTGCAGGCAGCGGCGGTGAGGGCGGTCCGGGCACTGCTTTGGGCTGCGTTGAGGTCACTCCTCGAGGATTTTATTTTTCCATTTTTTGTAATTCGTCTTTTTCTCGATTTTCGATGGTTTGGTGAATTGTTGATGATAACTATTATTGCTATCATCATCATCATCATCATCATCATCATCATCATCATCATTATCATTATCATTATCATTATCATTATCATCACATCACCATCATTATCATCATCATCATCATCATCATCATCATATCATCATCATCATCATCATTATCATCAATCATAATCAGTCCACCACCATCATTATCATCATCATCATCATCATCATCATTATCATCATCACTATCATCATCATCAGTCTTCAATCATCACCATCATCATTATCATCACATCATGCTTTGCTGTTATTTTTGATGACGGTGATGATGATGCTGATGGTGGTGATGGTGATGATGACGGTGGTGGTGGTGATGGTCGATGGTGATGCCATTGTTGCTGCGTGTCCCTCGTCGTGGGCCGGTGCCATTTCTGTTGCAGGGTCCCCCCCCGCCCCCCTGCCAGGCCAACCGGACATCTGTGGTGCGGGAATCTGTAGTTCCGTCGTTACGGCAAGCAGGCAGACGAGGAGTCCGTGATCGGATCGGCTCATCGGGAAGGAGGGGGAAAGGAGGCGAGGGGAGGGAGGGATAAGGGGAGGGCAGGGGAGGGGAGGAGAATGAGAGAGGGGGAGAGAAGGGATAGGGGGAGGGAGGAAGGGAGAGAAGGAGAGAGAGAGGTGGGGAGGGAGGGAAAGGGAGGGGTGCGCTTCGCCTTGCTTAACATCTGCTGCAGCGCCGCCTGTGGTCTGCTGTCCCTTGGGGGTTGGAGGGTGGAAGGGGGCGGGGAGGGACGGTGTAGGGAGAGGGTGGGGATTTAGGGGAAGAGAATGGAGGGGGTGGGATGGAGGGGAAGGGTGGGGTGGCGGTGGAGGAAAGGAAGGAAGGGAATTGGAAGGGAAGGCGATGATGATAGAGGGGGAGCAAGAGAGGAGGGAAGGGGAGGGGGGAGAAGGGAGGGGCGGACGAGAGGCTGGGAGAGGGAAGGGTTGTCGACGAGGGGGTCGTGAAGGGGTCGTGATGATCGGGAAGCGGTCGTCGAGTTGGCGGGGAAGGGGCGTGGGCGGCCGTGGGTGGGCGTGAGGGCCAGGGCTCGTACTGATCTTGTAATGGACGAAAGACAAGTTCTGCCGCCAGTTATTCGCCCATTAGCATATGTATGTCTGTGTTACCTAAGTGGGATTGAGATGTGCAGAACAGTTCTCTCTCTCTCTCTCTCTCTCTCTCTCTCTCTCTCTCTCTCTCTCTCTCTCTCTCTCTCTCTCTCTCTCTCTCTCTCTCTCTCTCTCTCTCTCTCTCATCCTCATCCTCACCGTCACGCACCAACGCACGCACGCACGCACGCACGCACCGCAACGCACCGCACGCAACGCACGCACACACACACACACACACACACACACACACACACACACACACACACACACACACACACACACACACACACACACACACACACACACACACACACACACGTATTAACCAATAACAATAATGTTAACATTAGCTAAAATTGCTGCGTTTTAACTCTTCCGTCTCAAAGCCATTAAACTCTTTCTTTCTTTCCCCCTCCCCCCCTCACACTCCACTCCCCTCCTCCTCTCACCCTCTCATCCCCTCCCCCCCCCCCTGCCCCCACCTCTCATTGGCAGGCAGCTTCGTGCTAAGTGTTATCGTGCAAGAAAATAATATTCGCTGGTTAGTTCGCTCGCTTACTCTTTCCCTCACTTCACGTGCTCGTCCAGTCTGTGAGTGACAGCCTAATCGCCGACATACTCATTTACCCACACCCATATTCCCTTGCCCTTGCCTCCCTGAGCTTACCCCTTCCTTGCCCTTCTCTCCCCTTCCCTGCCCTTCTTCTACTCTTTTACCTTCGCACAGGTGGAGAAAAAAAAACGATAAAACGTGAAGAGGCCAGAGATTCCGGCAGGCAATTTAGAATCGTTGTTTTGTTATGAATGTGGACACGAATTTTTAGGCCTAGGTGTTTGTTTTTTTCCCTCCCCCTCTTTCTGTCCCTCATATCCTCTTATTTTCTCATTTTCGTTAAATGTAAACAGGATCTTCAGCTTAAAAATTCAGCTGATAGAGTTTGAAGGAGAGGAACAGTGATAGTGACTGTTGATAGTGAGTTGATATCGAATTAGCCTGAACAGGTTGGGAGAGAGAAGTGAGAGTAAGAGGAGAGAAGTGAGAGTAAGAGGAAACGAAAGGGGGAAAGAGGGGGACACGGAAAGAGAGGGGAAGGGCGAGGGACAGTATAAAAGCACAAAGGGGTGATGTTATGAAGTCCGAAGCACCTTCATTCTGACGCGGCGTACATGCAAGCACATGGAAATTCATGAGGAGGTCGAGCAGTTGACAAATTGGCGTTTTTTTTTTTTTTTTTTTTTTTTAATCCTTGCGCGGAGGGAAGATATTGATTACAACGATCTGCTACTTTATTGTCATCGCGCCGTGATCGGAAAATCAGTAATTCAGAGATAAAAAGGGGTATAGTGAGAGGTCAGGGGTCCGAACTGGGCTGTCCTTTGGGCGGGATGGGGGGTGGGGGTGGGGAAGGTCTCCTTGTGAATAACTGGAAGAATTTCTGTGTATGTGAGTAAGAGGTCGTATGCCTCCTAGGTCACGGTCAGGGTTGAAGGCGCTGTGCCCTCCCTTTGCATCTGTCTGTTTGTCTGTCTTGACTGTTTGTTGATTTTGCTGTTTTCTTTCGATTCTGTACGAAGTCTCGCGGTCTCTTCCTCTTCCTATTCCTCTTTTTTTTCTGCCCAACGACTTTTTTTCTTATCCTTGTCTCGCTCCCTCTCCTTTTCCCTCTTCCTCCTTCCCTTTCCCTCCGTCTCTCTCCCTCCTTCCCTCTCCCTTGCCCTCTCCCTCCTTCCCTCTCCCTTGCCCTCTCCCTCCTTCCCTCTCCCTCGCTCTATATTTTTATTTTATGGCGCATCCTAGTGCCTGGCATATCAAGTAGCAATAGAATTGATTGCTTGCGTGTGTCTTTATGTATGTATATATTTATGTATATGCATGTAACTATGTATATGTTCGTTTTTTCTTCACGTGTGATATTTGTGTATGTATGTAGGTATTTGTGTATAAGTGTAGATACTTCTGTATGCGTGTAGACGTACGGGTGTAGTTATTTAAGTGTTTGTAAGTGTTTGTGCACATGGGTACGTATTGTGTTTGTGTCTATGTGTGTCTGTTTATGCGTACGTGTTTGCCGTGCATGAGAAGAAGAAAAAAAAAATCCGACGGGCAGTGAATCAACCAGGATCAACAGCCGATCCTCGGGACACTGCAATCGACCGAATATGGGGCGGGGGAAGGGGGGGGATAGGTGCGGAAAGGGGGAGTGAGAGAACAGAAGGGGCTGGGGAAGAGGGGGAGAAGAGGGAGAAGAGGAGAGGGAGGGATAGGTTGGGAGAAAGAGGGGAAAAAAGAGAAGGGAATAGGGGAATGGGGGAGAAAGGGAGAGAGAGGTGGGAGGGGATGAGGCATAGGGGAGTAGGGGAGTAGAATATGGAGAGAGAGAGGGGGGATATAGGGGAGAGAGGAGTAGAAAAGGAAGAAAGAGAGGGAGCGAGGGGGGGGGGGTAGTGTAATTAGTTATCCATAACCTGGTCCCGCCAGGTGTAGGCAGAGCAAGCTACGCGACCCGGCTGGCTGGATTCGTGAATGTGATATTAAAGGGAAGGGAGGAGGGGGAGGGAGAGGGAGGGGTGGGAAGAGGCGGGAGGGAGAGGGGAAAATGAGGATTGGGGGAAGGGGAGGGGAAGAGATAGGAGGGAGAAAGCGATAGACAGCTGTTAAGAGGAAGAAAGCGTTAATGAAGAGGGGGTGGAGACAAGAGGAGGAGACAAGAAAGTAAAGTAAAGGAGAGAGAAAGAAGAGAGAATGAGTGAATGGAGTGACTGAACTAGTAGAAGATAAAAGAGGTGTTAAGCAAATCCGGTAAAAGCAGTAGACATTTATTTATGTATTTTTTTTTGTTTTTACCTCCCCCGTAGTGAAATTTGACTAAAGTACATTACAATATGAGAAAGACATGAAGGGAAGTCAAACACATTCATACACAAACTCATCGAGTCTGCAACATGTGCAAAGTTTTCAACCTCGCTTTCCATCATTTTCTTCCTCTCAACTCATCCCTCCTCCCTCTCTGATTTTCTCCCCCCCCCTTAGATTTTCACCCCTCCACCCTGACTCCTCAGATTCTCAACCCTCCTCCGATTATCATCAATCTTTTCCTCTTTTTTCCCCTTACCTCTTCCTATTTCCTCCCCTTCCGATTTTCACCTGGTCTCCCCTCCCGATATTCTCCCCTCCCCCCACCCCATATTCTCCCCTCCCCCCACCCCATATTCTCCCCTCCCCCTTGCCCCTCCTTTCCCTCCCTTCCCTCCCCCGCCCTCAGTAAGCGCTCCTATCCATCCACTCCGACAGCGGCAGGAGGCGCGGCGTTCCTTGTTCGCCGAGTCCGGAGTCTCTCTGGGCCGCCGCTGGTGCCAAGCTCTCGGTCAACACGACGCTCTTTGATCAGGGTCGCCGGCCGGTCATAGGTGCCAGGGGGGGGCGAGAGGGGAGGTGGTGGGGGAGGATGGGGGATGTTTGTGGGATGAAGGGTGTGGGGGTAGTGGGTTTGTGAGTGGGGGAAGTGGAGTAGATGAAGTAGTGGGGTTGTGGGTAAGGGGTAATGGCGTGTGCTATAGCTCGTACATTGGTATGTGTGTATGTACGCGTGTATTTATTTATGTGTACCTGTACTATGTCGATTGCGTATAGGCTTACTTACGTACGTGTATGTGTATATCATTTTAAACATATGTGTTTATGAAACGTGTACAGATACATGAATGAGTGAGAATGAATGCGTGTGCGTGCGTGTCTTGTCTGTGTGTGCGTGCGTACATCGACATGTTTATAAGTCCGACGCGCTCGCATGTCCCTGTGTTTGTGTTGCGCGCGGAGGGCGAGGGGAATATGTTGACTATGTTAATTGTTATAGTTACGACGTCGGCTGGGCTGGCAGGGCAAGGAAAGGGGATAATAAGCGTAGGGGATTACTGTCAGCGAAGCGAGGGGAGAGCCGGAGGAGAGATGATAAAAGCGTGGAAAGGAAAGTGAAAGAGGGAATAAATTGAATTAGGAGGTTGCGTGTTGGTGGTGGGATGGACATATACATTTATAATATATATATATATATATATATATATATATATATATATATATATATATATATATATATATATATATATATATATTTAATGTGTGTGTGTGTGTGTGTGTGTGTGTGTGTGTGTGTGTGTGTGTGTGTGTGTGTGTGTGTGTGTATATTAATCTATTAAATTGTGTGTGTATGTGTATATGTATATGTATATGTGTCTTTAGATGTACTGTTAATATGTAATTAATCAGAATCTGTTTTTCTTTTCAGGTAAGTACCTGACTTCGGTTGCCGGACGGACGTGGCGTAACATGGTATGGCTTTCGGATACTTCAAAAGGAAAGAGGATTATACTGCTAATTTTGTCTCCCTTTCTCTCCCTTTCTCTCTTTTTTTTTCTCTCTTTTTTTTTTCTTTCTTTCTTTCTTTCTTTCTTTCTTCTTTCTTCTTTCTTTCCCCTCTCTTCTCTCTCTCTCTCTCTCTCTCTCTCTCTCTCTCTCATCTCTCTCTCTATCTCTCTCTCTCCTCTCTCTCTCTCTCTCTCCCTCTCTCCCTTTCTCTCTCCCCCTCTCTCTCCCCTCTCTCTTCTCTCTCCTTTCTCTCTCTCTCTCCGCCTTCTCTCTCTCTCTCCTTTTCTCATTTCTCTCTCTCTCTCTCTCTGTCTCTCTCTCTCTCTCTCTCTCTCTCTCTCTTCCTCTCTCTCTCTCTCTCTCTCTCTCTCTCCTTCTCCTCTTCTCCCTCTCTCTCTCCTCTCACTTTCTCTCTCTCTCTCTCTCTCTCTCTCTCTCTCTCTCTCTCTCTCTCTCTCTCTCACTCTCTCTCTCTCTCCTCTCCTCTCTCTCTCTCTCTCTCCTTTATATGTAAATAAACACAGCTTATACAACTCCTCCATCTGGTGGATCCCCTCCTTTACCACCTCTCCCCTTCCCCTCTCCCATCTCCCCTCTCCCCTCTCCCTCACTCGGTCGATAGGAACGCATTCCACGGCGTCCGCGTCTGTGTCTGTCTGTCAATCATCGCGTGCATGACAGACTGTCCCACATCCCCCTCCTCCCCTGCCCTCTATCCCCCTCCCCCCTTCCTCGTACTCCCCCTCTCCCCTGGCCTTCTTTCTGCCTTCCCCCATGCCCCTACTCCCCCTCCTCCTTACCTTCCCCCATCCCCATCCTAACCCTTACTCCCTCCCCTCTTTTCTCCCTTCCACCTGCCCCCATCCCCCTTCTTCTCCCTCCTCCCCCTGCTACCCCGTCCTCCCCACTCTCCTTCCCCCTTCTCTCCCCCTTCTCCCCCCGTCTACTCCCTCCTCCCTCCTTCTTCCCCCTCTCCCCTCCCCCCTCCCTCTTCCACCTCCCCCCCCTCCCCCTCCCCTCATCACCTCTTCCACACGCCCGCGGTCGCCAGCCGCTCGTGTCATAAATTACCCAATCGGCGGCGGACACGAGGCCACGAGGACGGCGGCAGCGACAGCCATGACAGTCGCTACAATTATAACTACTGTTACATCAGACAACAACATGGCAAACTACAACAACAATAATGACATATAACAACATAGTTATCAAAGAAGGAGCGAATAGAGGAGGAGGAGGGGAAGGGAATAGTAGTAGTAGTAGTAGTAGTAGTAGAAGAGGAAGAAGGGGAGGAAGATGAAGAGGAGGAGGAAGAAACAAAAGAGGCGCTAGCCTGGGCTAACGTGGCGAAGGTTTACGAGTTGACACTTGGGCGATCCACGGGCGGGAACGGGCGCCGGTCACGGGAGGCCGCCCGCAGACACATTGGCTTTTCCCTTTGCGTATTCACTTGTTTATTTCGCTTTATACTTCTATCTCTTAACTTATATTTTTTTACACTTCTCTATCTCTTTATTTTTATTTTTATTTTTTATTTTATTTTATTTCTTTTTGCACTTCCTCTTTTCGTCTTGCACTTCCTCTTGTTTCTTTAATCATTCATTTTTTTTCTTCACCTTGACTTTCTTTTTCGTCTTATTATCGGTCTTGTTTTTCCCTTATTATCCTCTCTTCTTGCTCCCCTATCACTGTTCTTCTCTCCGCCCCTTTTCCCACATCGATCTCCGCTACAAACTATTAAGGTCCCGTAGGTAATTTTTTTTTTTTTTTTTACTAGCCCCCCCCCCCCCCGTTCTGTAACCCCAACTCCCTCGCCTTCTTTCCCTCTTTTATATTCAATTTCTCCCTCACTCTCCTTTCTCCCCTCTTCCTCTTTTCCCCCCTTCTCTTTCCCCTCTCCAACCCTCTTTCTCCCGCTCAGGTGTTGATGTTTTAAAGGCTGTAATTAAAAATAATCTTATTGACATATACCTGAGAATAATGATAATGATGAGATCAACAGTAGTGTGATAATGGTATTATTATTATTATTATTATTATTATTATTATTATTAATATTATTATTATTATTATTATTATTATTATTATTATTATTATTATTATTATTATTCTCATCATCATTATCATATTATTATTATTATATTTTTGTTATTCTTATTGTTGTTGTTTTGTTGTTATAATTGTTGTTATTATTGATGTCATTTTCATATAATTCTCACCATCCCCATCACTCATCACCTGTCTGTTCTGCATGAAGTCATTCGTCTTCGAGTGCTGCATCGCGTCGTGTGTTTTGGCTCAGTTTCCCCTTGGAAGAATGTGTCACTGTATTGTGGCGAGGATAGCGTGTCAACAGTGCCAGCGTATTGGGCCGCTATTGTTCGGGGATCCAACGGCCCGCGACGGTCGAGGGGGTGAGGGAGGGGAGAGGGGAGGGGAAGGGGAATGGGGAGGGGTAGGGGAAGGGAAAGGGGGAGGGGAAGGGGGAGGAGAAAGGGAGGGGATGGGAAGGAGAGGGAAGGGAAGGGAGGAGAAAGGGTGGGGAGGGGAGGGAAGGGAGGGGAAGGGGAAGGGGAAGGGGAGGGGAGGGAAGAGGAGGGGGGGAGAAGGAGAGGGTAGGGAGGGGGATTGTCAGAGAGAAAGGGAAGGCAGAGAGTGTTAAGGGGAGGGGTTGGGGAAGGGGGAGACGGGAGACTGATAGTAGTGGGGGGAGGGAATAGAGTTAGGAGTATTACAAGGGGACAGGGAGAGGGGAAGAGGGAATGCGTAGGAATCTTGAGTTGGAGGGGGTGGGAGGCGGAGGGAGACTGGACGGATGAGGGATGGGGAGGGGGTAAGGGGGGGACCAGGGATTTCTCACGCGCGTTTTGAAGTCCTGACATAAATTCGGAGGTAAATAGCTCGCCGGCGCTCCGCTATTGTGCTCCTCGTCACCGCCGGCGACTGTGATCGCCCGCGTGAGTTACGACGTGCGCCGCGCCGCCCCCGCCGCCGTCGTCGCTGGCTGTGGGTGAAGGACGTGGGGGGGGGGGGTGACTTGCGTGGCGTCGCGTAGGGGTGGGGCGGGGGTGGTGAGGGAAGTGAGGTGAGGGAAGAGGGAGGGAGGGGAAGGGAGAGAGAGGGAAGGAGGCAGAAAGGGAGGGAGGGAGGAGGGAGGGGTGTTAGGGAAGGGGTTTTCTATTTGTGGTGTTTACGGATATGCGAATGGGTTTGTCTTACTGTTTTGTGTGTTTGTTTTGTTTCGTTGTTTTGATGAACGGACGAGGAAGATTTGAGGGTTTTATATGTATTGTAATCATTAATCTTGATGCCGTGTCGTTTCTGTAATTTTTGTAGTTGTTTTTGCCTCGCGGGAATCGCAGGTTGTCTTGGGGAAGAAGCGACGCTAACGTTGGCCTGGGAGGTCGACCCCCTTTCGGAGCCCTAAGCTTCTGCGTCTCCCTCTCCCTCCATATCCCCCCCCCCTACGCCTCGTCTTCTCCGCTGCTCCTTTTTTTCTTTTTCTGCTCCAATTTCACTTCATTCGGGTGATGGTACCCCCTGTTGTCAATATGTCTCTCTCTCTCTCTCTCTCTCTCCTCTCTCTCTCTCTCTCTCTCTCTCTCTCTCTCTCTCTCTCTCTCTCTCTCTCTCCTCTCCTCGTCCCTTCTCTCTCCCCCTCTCCGTCCCTCCTCCCTCTCCTCCCACCTCCCCTCTCCCTCTCTCCTTTCCTTTTTTCTCTCTTTCCTCATTTTCTCTTTCTTTTCCTTTTCTATTTCGTATATTTCCCCCTCTCAGTCTTTCTCTCGTTCTACCGGCTTGAGCACTGTATGAACGCCAACCTGCACATCCATCTCCCTCTCTCCCTCTCTCCCCTCTTTCTTTATCCTCCTCTCTCCCTCTCTCCTCTTTTTATCCCCCTTCTCTCTCCCTCTCCCCTCTATCACCCCTCTCCCCTTCTATCTCTCCCCCTCTCTCCCTCTCTCCCCTCTATCACCCCTCTCCCCTCTTTCTTTCTCCCCCCTCTCTCCCTCCCCCGTCCGCAAGAAATACAGACGAAAGCGTCGGTGTCATTTTTCGGCGTTGTGTCAGCGTGATGGATTCGGCGGGATGGAGCGAGCGGCTGTAGCGTGCCAGGTGAGGGAGGATCGATCTCGGTCGAGGTGCTGCCCCCTTCCCCCTGCCTTCCCTTTTTCGCCCCTTCCCTTTTCTTTCTCTCCCTTTCCCCTTGCGCTTTTCATCTTCTCATTCTCATTTCCCTTTTCTTATCGTCCTTCTTCCTGTCCCCTTTTCTTCCCCTTCTTCTTTTCATTCCGTTTTCTCCCCTCCCCCTCCTTTTTCTTTCCCTCTGTTTCTTTCGTTTTCTCCTTTACTTTTTTCTGACTTCCCCCCCCCCTCTTTCCCCCTTTTCCCCTTACCTTTCCTCTTCTCTTTTTTCTTATCTCCCTCTCGCCTTGCGTGCCCCTTGCCTCTTTCCTTTTTATCCTTTTCCACTTTCATTTCCCCACCCTCTTTCCTTATCTCCTCCTCCGTCACCTTTCCATCTCCTCCCAATCTCTCTTCTCTCTCCGCACCCTCCCCTTCTCTTTCTCCCCCTTTCTCTCCCTCTTTCCCCCTCTTCCCCCCCCTTTCCTCTCCTTTTCTCTCCCCCCTTTTCTCTCCCCTCTCTTCTCCGTTTTCTCCCCCCCCTCTTTTCTCTCCCCCCCTCCTTATGGGCCAGGTACGTAAGTTCGTCTCACTCACGATATTCCACGTGTGTGTTCCCTCTCTCTTTCTCTCTGCCTGTGTGTTTTTTGTTTGTTTGTTTGTGATTTTCCTGCGTCCCCCCTCTTTTTTTTTGAAAGATCGCGCTCCTTAGAATGTTGTGTTTTCGAATGTGTGTCTGCCAGCACGTGTTTTTTTTTATTTGTAAGTCGCTCTGTTCCGCACATCAATCATGGCCAGAGAGAGCGGTTTTGGGAGACTTCGATTCCGAAACCACAACGCATCGAAAACGTGTGGCAGACGTTTCCCGATTGTTAGGTACGAGAGAGATGGGGAGGGCAGGTAGGGACGTAGGTAAGTACGTACGTAGATAGATGGACGGGCACACACACACACACAGCACACACAAGCACACACACAGCACAGCCACACACACAACCCACACACACACACACACCACACACACACAGACACAGACAACGATACAGACAAAGACAGACATACAGTACAACAGACAACAGACAGCAGACAGAAACAGCAGCAGACAGACACAGACAGACAGACAGCAGACAGGCACAGACACAGACGGACAGACGAGCGACAAGACAGAGCGCAGCCATCGACAGACACAGACAGGCAGCCAGACACTGCAAGACAGGCCAGAGCGGCAGACGCCAACACGACAGTGTCTTTAGACGACAACAGAAGTGCGTTGTTGACAGTGGGTGGCGGCGTGGAGGGCGGGGAGGGGGCAGGGGGTGGGGGGGGCCAGCGATGACGATCCCACGCTCTCTCTCTGTTTGTATGTCTATCTTCTCTCTGCCTCTCTCTGTTTCGCATGTTTATATACTGTTTTTTTCTATCTTTTTTTTTCGCTCTGTCTCTTTATCTTTTTCACTTTCTCTTTTTTTTCTTTTTCTCCCTTTCTCTCTTTATATTGTATTTTTTCCAGCTTTTTATTTATTTTTTTTTTTTTTTTTTTTTTTTTTTTTTTTCCCCCCCCCCCCCCCCCCCCCCTCTCTCTCTCTTTCATCTCTCTTCTCTCCCGCTTTTTCTCTCCTCTTTCTTCTCTCTCTCTCTCTCCCCTCTCCTCCCCTCTCCTCTCGTTTTCTCTCTTTTTCTCTCTCTCTCTCTCTTCTCTCTCTCTCCCCTCTCCCCCCTCCTCCTCTCTCTCTCCCTCTCTCTCCCCTCTCTCGTCCTTCCCCTCTCTCTCCCCCCTCTCCCCCCTCTCTCTCTCTCTCTCCCTCCTCCTCTCTCTCTCCCTCTCTCCTCTCTCCCCTCTCTCCCCTCCCTCTCTCCCCTCTCCTCCTCTCTCTCTCCCTCTCTCTCTCTCTCCTTTCTCTCCTCTCTCCTTCTCCCCTTCTCCAGTCTCTATCCTTTTCTCCTCTCTCTCCTTCTCTCTTTCTCTCCTCTCCTCTCTCTCTCTCTTTTCTCTCTCTCTCCTTCTCCCTCTTCCCTTCTCCCCCTCTCTCGTCTTTTCTCTCTCTCTCTCTCTCCTCTTCTTCTCTCTCTCTCTCCTCCTCCTTTTTTTCTCTCTCTCTCCTCCTCCTCTCCCTCCCTCTCCTCTCCTCTCCTCCCCTCTCCTCTTCCTCTCTCCCTCCCCTCTCCTCTCCTCTCCTCTCCTCTCCTCTCCTCCTCCTCTCTCTCTCCCTCTCTCTCTCTCTCTCTCGCTCTCGCTCTTCCCTTTCCTCGTCCTCTTCCTCCCTTTCTTCGTCCTCTTCCTCCCTTTCTCTCCCTCTGAATCTTTTACCTTATCCCATTTATATTTAACTCCACCACTATCTTCTCCATCGTCGCCATATCCTCCTCCCTCAATCTCCCGTCCCCCCCCCCCCCCTCCCGGCTTCCTGCGTTGAGGAAAGCCAATTACTCGGCCTGAGTGATTCCCGTTAACAGGAATCTTAATAGGGAATTGATAGGCTCTCAGGCTTTATTGACAAGGAGGGAACACGCTCTTACCCCCCACCCCCCTCCCCCCGCCTCGGACCAGCACGCACGCAACCACGCACGCTTTCTTACTCTATCGCTTACTTGATAATTTACGTGTCTCCTCGCTCGTGTCAGTGAAGTCGGGCAGTTAGTCGGACAGTCAGTCAGTCCATCAAACCCTCGCTCTTAAATGCAAGTACTCATTCGATGACTGACTGGCTGGCTGGCTGGCTGATATACTCACTTTTCACTCACTTCTCTTATTCTCTCTTTCTCTGTCTCTATTTTTTCTGTCTGTCTCTGTCTTTGTCTCTCTCTTTTTCTGTCTGTATGTGTCTCTGTCTCTCTCTCTTTCTCTCTCTCTTTCCTTCTCTCTCTCTCTCTCCTCTCTCTGTCTCTCTCTCTCTCTCTCTCTCTTCTCCTCTTTCTCTCTCTCTCTCCTCTCCTCTTTCTCTTCTCTTTCTCTCTTCTCTTCTCTTTCTCTTTCTCTCTTCTCTTTCTCTTTCTCTTCTCTCTTTCTCTTCTCTCTTTCTCTTCTCTCTCCTCTCTTCTCTCTCCTCTCTTCTCTTCTCTCTCTCTCTTTCTCTTCTGTCTCTTCCCTCCTCTCTCTCTCTCTCTCTTGTTTCCTTGTTTTATCCCTTTTTCTCGCTTTTGTTCTTTTCCTTTCTTTCTCGCGCGTGTCATCCTCGGCCCGCTGTGGCTGTCGCTCTCCCTTGCTGTCTCATGCCCTCTGTTGGATCCGCCCGGGGGGGGGGGGGTGCTTCCGCGTTGCTTGCCACGCACTTATCTATTTTTCCGATGAATTATTCGCTCGCCGTGACTGGACGCTCTGAGGAATAGGAAGAGAGGGGTGGGGGAGGGAGGGGGGAGGGTGGGCGAGGAATGGGGTAAGGTAAGTGGGAGGGTGGGGGAGGAATGGGATAAGGTGAGGGGGAGGGGGAGGGGGGGGTAAGGTAGGGGGAGGTAAGGGAGAGCGTGGGTGGGGAATGGGAAGGAGGGGAGGGAGGGTAGATGTAAGGGGGGGAAGGGAAGTTACCGCATGTGGCTGTGAACACGCTCTCACTGACACAAGCGAAGGCTCGGAAGGCGTGTGCTTCTCCTCTCAGTCCTGTAGACGGACGAGGGCAAGACATAAGCGGGGGGGGGGGGGCTGCAATCGTTCAATCCCTCGCACAGCGAAGCCGGGAGGGCACGACACCGGCAAAGTGATAGACAAGGCATACGATGCTATCATATACTATATATTATATAATTAAAGAATAATAAGGTATAGTATGGGTATACATACAATCATATACATAACGTTCATATACATATACATACACACACAGTATGCAGAAATCATTCAGACAAGCAGGCAAACAGTCAGTCAGTCAGACAGACAGACAGACAGACAGAACATCAGACAAGCAGCAGACAGACAGACAGACAGACAGACAGACAACAGACACACAGACACACAGACACACAGACACACAGACAGTCAGTCAGTCAGTCAGTCAGTCAGTCAGTTAGTCAGTCAGTCAGGTAGGTAGACAGACAGGTCGCGAGCAGCCGAGCTCTAACGAGATCAAGTCCCTCCCGCGGCGGTGACCAGTAGCGCAGTAGGGGGGGAGGGGCGGAAGCAGGCCGGATAAAAGGGCGGCTAATCATACGCAGTAACAGCGTAACGAGATAATCTCCCTCTGTGCAGGACCCCCTCGGTTTCTAGCCCTCCTCCCCCCCTCTGTTCTCCCTCCCCGTCCTCCTGTCTCTCCCTCTCTCCCTCTCTCCCTCTCTCCCCTATAACTCGTGGCCGCTGTTTTAATCCCCGAGTTGATTAGGACTTTGAGGATTAATGGTGAATAATCCTTAATGGTGAATCGCCCCTCCTCCCCCCCCCTCTTTCCCTCTACCTCTGTCTCTCCCTCTTCCTCCTCCTCCCACTCCCACTCCCACTCCCACTCCCTCTCCCTCTTCTCCTCCTTCCCTCTCTCCCTCTCTTTCCCCTCTCCTCTCCCTCTCCTTGCCTCTCTCGCCCTCTCCTGCTCCCTCTCCCTCTCTCTCTCCCTCTCCCTCTCCCTCTCCCTCTCCCTCTCCCTCTCCCTCTCCCTCTCCTCTCCCTCTCCTTGTTTTAATCCCCATAACTCACACCAAACTGTTTCGGTCGGCGGGAGCGAATTACAGGGAGACGTGTCTTGGAGCGAGCATTACCTTCTCGCCACATTCCATCCTCTGTCAATCCCGGTCTGGTGGGTTGAAAGGGGTTGCGGGGGGATAGGGGGGGGGATAAGAATGTGATTGATTTAGGGGCGATTGATGCGGGGGTGGAGGCGGATGAATGATTGGAAGGGTTAGTGTTTTTTTTCTCTCTCGCTCTCGCTCTCGCTCTCGTTCTCTCTCTCTCTCTCTCTCTCTCTCTCTCTCTCTCTCGCTCCATCTGTCTCTCTCTCCCCCCCCCTGCTTCTCTCTCTCTCTCTCTCTCTCTCTCTCTCCCTCTCTCTCTCCCTCATCTCCTCTCTCTCCTCTCCTCTCTCCTTCTCTCTCCTCTCTCTCTCGCTCTCGTTCTCTCTCATCCGCTCTCTCTCTCTCGTCTCTCTCTCTCTCTCTCTCTCTCTCTCCTCCTCTCCTCTCTCTTCCCTCTCTCTCTCTCTCTCTCTCCTCTCTCTCTCTCGCTCTCTCTCTTCTCTCTCTCTCTCTCTCTCTCCCTCCCTCTCTCTTCCCCCTCTCTCTCCTTCTCTCTCTCTCTCCTCTCGCTCCTCTCTCCTCTCTCTCCTCTCTCCCCCTCTCTCTCCTCTCTCTCCTCTCTCTCTCTCTCTCTCCCCTCCCCTCCCTCCCCTCCCTCTCCCTCTCTCTCTCCTCCCTTCTCCCTCTCTCTCTCTCTCCTTTCTCCTCCTCTCTTGCTATTCTAAATCCTCTCTTCTCTTCTTTTTCTCCCACTGTTCTTTATCTCTTCCCCCGGTCTCCTCATTTCATCTCTCTATCTGTCTCTCCCTCCCTCCCTCCTCCCCCCTCCCCCTCCCTCTCAGACAGACAAAGACGAAAGGTTATGGGTGGGGGTAGGGGGGTAGGGGTGTGGGTAGATGAAGAGCGTGCGTGGATTTAATAACATCATCATCATGAGCCGTGAAGGTGGGCGGGCGGGCGGGGGGGGGGGGTGAAGAGGAATGGGTCGTGGGCGTGGTGGGCACGAGGGACTTTGTTTAAAAATGCATCAACGACGGGCGGTTGGGGGTTGGGTTTGGGCGTGTGTGTGTGTGTGTGTGTGTGTGTGTGTGTGTGTGTGTGTGTGTGTGTGTGTGTGTGTGTGTGTGTGTGTGTGTGTGTGTGGGCGGGGGGTGAATGGGTGGGTGGGTGATGTGAGGCGCGAACCACGCCCATGTTTTATAATGGGGACACGTCACGCATGTGCTTTTGGGTGTTGGTGGTGTAGTTATGCACACAGACTGGCCCATTTAATATTACATTAACTTACTTCTTCAATTCGCCTTCTCACCCGCCCATCAACGCGCCCGCAACCTGCACACGCCCGCTGACACCCCCCCCCCCCCCCCACGTACCCACACAAACACAAAAAGCACGCGCGCGCGGACACACACACACACACACACACACACACACACACACACACACACACACACACACACACACACACACACACACACACACACACACACACACACACACACACATTCCCACACTTGAGTATCACACTCAAGATAAGAACAATGTTACTAATTATGAATCCCTCCGTTGATGGCGATCTGTTGCCCGTGCAAGTGAAGCGCCGGAAAGGCTGGACGAGTGGTTGCTCGGCTGGTTGATCGGTGACGCTTGGGTTGCTTGGGAAGGAAGTTCTTGCTTCATCATTTTCCTGGGGATGTATTTTATTGGTGTTGCCGTTATCAGTGTCATTGTTTTTATTATTATTGTTATTGTTTTTATTATTGTTGTTGATATTATTATTATTGTATTTGTTATTATTTTTATTTTTTGTTATTGTTATTGTTATTATTGTTACAAACTGTTTCATTATTATTTTATATGTGCCTTTGCTCTCCCATGTGCATGTGCAAAGCACCTGGATGACTAACTCCAGAACGAGCTGCGTGTCTTAAAAGGAAAAGCAAGTTCGTCACTTTTCTTAAATGGTTACAAATTGGCAGTGAGTATCCAGCACGGGTTATTGAACTGTCACTTTCTTCTGGGACTTTTCTGTGAAATATTCACAAATTCTCTCTCTCTCTCTCTCTCTCTCTCTCTCTCTCTCTCATACCTCTCCCCTTCTCTCCCTCTCTCCCCTCCCCCTCCCCCTCCCCCTCCCCCTCCCTTCCTCTCTCCGTTAGTCTCTCTCTCTTTTCCTCCATTCCTCCCTCCAAAATCTAGAATAAGTTAAAATATATGACCCCGCGATGGTAGAAATTGTTTATCGGATGACAAAACATGTATTTTTCTCGCCAAAAATCGAGTAACGTTTCAAGTCGGGAGATGGGGGGGAGGGAGTGTGGGGTTATGGGGAGTGGGGGCGAGAGGGTACGGGGGGTGGGGGCGAGGGGGAGGGAGTGTGGGGTTACGGGGGGTGGGGGCGAGGGGAGGGAAGGGGGTTTGAGTATTTTTGGCAATTTTAATCTGAGGCAGCGCGCCACTGGTTCTCACCGGGGTTGGAAAAGGAGCGGGAGGGAGGAGAGGAAGGATGGACGGAAGAAAGAGAGAGAGAGAAGGAAAGAAAGAAAGAAAAAATGATTGAAAGAAAAAAAAGAGACAGGCAGGCAGGCAGGAGGAAGGAAGAACAAAAGAGGGCGAGAGAGAAAGAAAGAACGAGAAAAATAAATAAATAAATGAATAAAGAGACTAAGTACTAAGAAAGAAAAAAGGGAAGAATAATGAATAAATAATTTTACAAGCTAATTAGTCAGACAACGCATGAGAGAGAGAGAGAGAGAGAGAGAGAGAGAGAGAGAGAGAGAGAGAGAGAGAGAGAGAGAGAGAGAGAGAGAGAGAGAGAGAAAGCGAGGCAAACGCACCGATAATAATAAAACATAATAATAAGACGAGAAAGAAAAAATTACGCAGGAACAAGAAGACGAAGATAGGAGTAATAAAGAATAAAGAAAAGCCTCGAAAAAAACGAAAGATGATGCGAGTGATGGTGGGCAATTTTTTTTTTTTTTTTTTTTTTTTTTTTTTTTTTTTATATCGCTCCTCTCTTTCGGGAGGAAGCTGGGATGGGCGGCGCTTGTGGGTCAGCGCTTGGTGCCTTCTTGGGGCGGCCCGGGGGGAGGGGGGAGGGGGGGAGGGGGGCGGGGGGGAGTAGGAGAGATGGAGGGGGAGGGGGAGGAGGAGGGGGAGGAGGAGGGGGAGGAGGAGGGGGAGGAGGAGGAGGAGAGATGGAGGAGGAGGATGGAGGAGGAGAGATGGAGGAGAAGAAGAAGAAGAAGAAGAAGAAGAAGAAGAAGAAGAAGAAGAAGAAGAAGAAGAAGAAGAAGAAGAAGAAGAAGAAGAAAGAGGGAGAGAGGGAGGGAGGGGGAGGTGGAAGGTCGAGGGGGAGGTGGAGAGGAGGATGATAAGAGGGTTGGCATATTTTCGTTTTTTTTTCTCTTATCTTTTTTGTGGATTTTACATTTTTATATTGTATTTAGATACAGACTATCCTTCATTCTTTATTTTTCTTCTCTTCAGTTTTCTTTAAAAATATATGTTTACTTTTTTTTTACATTTCTTTTCATTGACTCACTCTTCAAAAGCGCTCGTCAGAGAGTGAATGAGTGAGTGAATGAGTGTGTGTGAGTGAGTGAGTGAGTGTGTGTGTGTGTGTGTGTGTGTGTGAGTGAGTGAGTGAGTGAGTGTGTGTGTGTGTGTGTGTGTGTGTGTGTGTGTGTGTGTGTGTGAGTGAGTGAGTGTGTGGGGTGTGTGTGTGCTGTGAGGAGTGTGTGGTGGTGTGTGTTGTGGTTTTTGGATGGGGTGTTGTGGGAGGTGGGTGGTTTTGTGTGGGTGTTTTGGTTGTGTTGTGTGTGGTGGGTGGTGGTGGTGTGTGTGTGTTGTGTGTGGGGTGGGGTTTTGGGTGGTGTGAGGTGG
>NC_051427.1:28683613-28691762 GCF_015228065.2 Penaeus monodon | reverse complement strand
GAGAGAGTGCGTGCATAAGTGCGTGCCCGGCCTTCGAATAGCAAGCGTCTCTCGTGTCTTTTGTCTTTTTTTCTCTCTCTTTCTGTTTCTTTGTCTGCTTGGTTGGTTGGTAGATTGTCTTTCTTTTCATTCTCTCTTGTCTCTCTGTTCTTGCTTTCTCTCTCTCGTTCTTGCTCTCTCTCTCTCTCTCTCTCTCTCTCTCTCTCTCTCTCTCTCTCTCTCTCTCTCTCTCTCTCTCTCTCTCTCTCTCTCTCTCTCTCTCTCTCTCTCTCCCCCTCTCTCTCCCTCTCTCTCCCCCCTCTTCCTTCCCCCAATCCCTCTCCTTTTCCCCTCATTTCTCCTCCGCCTCTCCCTTTCTCCCTTGCCCGTAGGAACGAGAGGGAGCGGCTAGAGCAGAGAGACGCTGATAGGGTGCTGTGAGGGTGGGGAAAAGGGTGAGAAAAATTACCAAGTTCATATCGGTCATGATCAGACCGAAGAGTGCACGGTAAGGATCGCGTCTGTGTGTGTGTGTTTGTGTGTGTGTGTTGTGTGTGTGTGTGTGTGTGTGTGTGTGTGTGTGTGTGTGTGTGTGTGTGTGTGTGTGTGTGTGTGTGTGTGTGTGTGTGTGTGTGTGTGTGTGTGTGTGTGTGTGTGTGTGTCCATGTCCTTGTGCGCGTGTGTAAAACATTGATAACGTCCCCGTCGCTCCACCAGGTAGGGTACACGGGCCTCACATACCTCAGAATTCTTAACGCCTTTTATTGCAAACGCCGCCAGGGCAACGTGCAACCCGGGCATCGTTCTTGCGTCAGGACCCGCCCAGGTTGGCCATGCAACATCACTTCGCTCTGCTCTGCTACATATACTCTGCGTATTGGTCTCTGTCTCTCTGTCTGTGTCTATCTGGTTCTCTCTTTCTCTTTCTCTCTCTCTCTTTCTCTTTCTCTTTCTCTTTCTCTTTCTCTTTCTCTTTCTCTTTCTCTTTCTCTTTCTCTTTCTCTCTCTCTCTCCTCTCTCTCTCTCTCTCTCTCTCTCCCTCCCTCCCTCCCTCCCTCCCTCTCCCTCTTCCTCTCCCTCCCTCCCTCCCTCCCTCCTTTTCCATCCCTCCCTTCCTCCCTCTTCATCTCTCTCTCCTCCCTAACCCTCTCTACCTCCCTCCCTCCCTCCCTCCCTCCCTCTTTATCTCCCTCTCCCTCCCTCCCTCCCCGCTAAAACACACAGCAAAATGGAGCCTTAAACACAGCCATTCGGAGGGGACGTACTGATTTACTTTTTTTTCTCATTTTTACATATCTAGCACGGGAAATTTGCCCGAGTACACGTGACAGATGTTGCATACATAAATCAGCTGTTAGCCCCCTGCTTTTCACACTCAAACTAGCAGAACAGCTGAGGGGCCACATACCATTGCGTGATGTATGTATTTTGTGCGGCGGCCAACGGTGACGGATGGTTTTCCACGATCGCGCTTCTCATGGCGTCCTCTCGATGTGGGTTTGGGATGGGTTCGGCGGTCGGTCTGTCTGTCTGTCTGTCTTTGTCTTGCTTGTTTCCATTTTTTCGCTTGTTTTTTTTATTTTTTTTTATTCGGTTTCTCGTTTTTGCTCTTTTTTTATTATTGTCGTTCCTCTCGTTTTTTTTGTTCTGTCGAATTCGAATTTGTTTTTCCTCTTCTGTGTACTTCTGTCTCCGTCTTGCCTCCCTATCCTCCCTCTCTTCCTCCGTCTCCCTCTCCCCCCTCTCTCCTTCGTTTTTCCTACACTCCCTTCCCTTCCCTTACTCTATCTCCCTCACCCCCCTTTCTCTATCTTCCTCACCCCCTTCCTCTTTCTATCTCCATCAACCCTTCTCTCCTTTGTTCTTCCTATACTCCCTCCCTCCCTCCCTATTTTTCTTGTCTTTTCCCTTTACTCCCCCTCTCCCCCTTCATAACCCACCCCTTTCTTAAGATAAGATTCTCTGGGAATTGTTGATTATTCAATGTTTTATTATTATTATTATTATTATTATTATTATTATTATTATTATTATTATTATTATTATTATTATTATTATTATTATTATTTGTAGAAGGTGTCGCGAAAAATAAGGTAGGATATTGTTTGCGTCAATATGGTGTTACTAGTTTGGCGGCCACCTGTGTCAGGAGGGGGGGGGGTACGTGGAAGGGAGGTGGAGATGTACGGTCAGAATGGCAGGGGGGGTGAGCAGGGGGAGTGGTAGGAGAGGGTGGCGTGGGGGATAGGGATAGGGGTAGGGGTAAAGGTAAGGGGTAGGAGGAAAAGGAGGGAGTGGGATAGGAGGGGATGGAAGGGGAGGGGGAGGGAGAGGGAGAAGGGGAAAATGGAGAAGGGAGAGAGGATAGGGAAGAAGGGAGAGAGGATAGGGAAGAAGAGAGGGAGGAGGGGGGAGAAGGGAGAGAGGCGAGAGGAGTGAAAGAATGAGGGAACGAAAGAAGGAAATGAGAGACGAGAGAAGGAAGGCGAGTGGGAGAGAGGAGGGGGGGAGAGGGGAGATAGCGGGGGGTGGGGGGGGATATTTAGATCGCTGGGTTCTATCGGACGAACCGGGAGTGAGTGGAACGCAGCGCATACTTTTATCTTGACACAGATGTCGGAGCTTCGGAAACGCATCTTTCACCGAGTGGATTTTGATGTTGTCATTCACGCGGGTGGGGTGGGATGGGGTGGGGTGGGTTGGGGTGGGGTGGGGGGCCATATTTGTGGCTTGGGGGGTTGGATGGGGGGCGGAAAAGGGGGGGGAGGTCAGTTGGGGTTTGTTTTTTGTCTGTTTGTGTTGGTATTGTACCGAGCGTGATGCGTTGGCTTTGTCATTGTGCATACGTGGATTGGTCACTGTGAATTCTGTCTTTTTTTCTTTTATTATTATTGGGTTCTTTGTTTGTTTGTTTTATCTGTTTATTTATTCATGCATTCGTTCATTAATTAATTCATTCTGTTTTTATTTGCTTACAATTATTTATTTGTTTGTTTGTTTACTTGCTTATATTGATTTATGTAGTTCATTTATTTGTTTATTGTGTGTGTGTGTGTGTGTGTGTGTGTGTGTGTGTGTGTGTGTGTGTGTGTGTGTGTGTGTGTGTGTGTGTGTGTGTGTGTGTGTGTGTGTGTGCGTGCATTTATGGCAAAGTGTACATACCCGTGTTTTGTGCTTTCACTGTTTGTGGTGACATTCTTGGAGGGGGGGGGGTTCTATATGTATCCGTTTTATCTTGTGGCTTTTTTTGAAATGTATGAATTTTCTTTTTAGACTTTCATGGAATGTAGGTCCGCCAGAAACATTCGTCTCATTTATTTATAGGATTTTGATATTCAACTGTGCTATTGTATTGTGTGTGTGTGTGTGTGTGTGTGTGTGTGTGTGTGTGTGTGTATATATGTATATTTATGTATATGTATGTGTGTGTGTATTTTGTATTTGATATGTATATTTGTTGATAAAGTTATTTAATAATCCGTCTTTTAATTTGTATACTTGTTTATAAAGCTATTAAAATCACCAAAGCCCCGCCTTTATTGATTTACTTACTGGTTTATGAGAGTTTATTTGCATGTTGACCCGCCTCGTGCCGTTGCAGGTCGGACGAGGAGGAGAGCTCTGGGTCCAAATATGGCCGGATGGAATCGGCGGACGACAGCATGCAGGACAAGGAGAGATTTGCCAGGTAAGAACCATTCCCGGTTGCTATTTCTCTTGTTTTTTTTTGGTTTAGATTTTCTCTCTTTTTTCGTTTGGTGCCTTTTTTTTATTTTTTTGACAAAAAAAAACAAAGGTTGTATTCATCTTTTATTATTTCTTTCTCTTGTTCTTCTTGATCTCGTTCTTCGTCTGTTTTTTTCTTTTTTCTTTTCTTGTCTATTCTTTGCTTTCTTTTTCTTCTTTTTTTCCTTTTTTTTCTTCTACTTCTTCTATTTCTTCCTCCTTTACCTACTACTTCTCTTCCTCCTCCTCCTCCTCTTTTTCTTCCTCTTCATCTTCCTCTTCCTTTTCCTCTTCCTTTTCCTCTTCCTCTTCCTCTTCTTCCTCCTCCTCTTCTTCCTCCTCCTCTTCTTCCTCCTCCTCTCCTCCTCCTCCTCCTCCTCCTCCTCCTCCTCCTCCTCCTCCTCCTCCTCCTCCTCCTCCTCCTCCTCCTCCTCCTCCTCCTCCTCCTCCTCCTCCTCCTCTTCCTCCTCCTCCTCCTCCTCCTCCTCCTCCTCCTCCTCCCTCCTCCTCCTCCTCCTCCTCCTCCTCCTCCTCCTCCTCCTCCTCCTATTCCCCTTCCCCCTCTTCCTCTTCATTCTACTTCCTCCTCGTCTTCTTCTTTCTTCTTTTTCTTTTTTTTTTTTCTTCTTCTTCTTCTTCTTTCTTCTTTTCTTCTCCCTTTCTTCTTCTTCGTCTGCTTTTTTTTTTTTTTTCTTCTTCTTTCTTCTTCTTCTTCTTCTTCTTCTTCTTCTTCTTCTTCTTCTTCTTCTCTTCTTTTCTTCTTCTTCTTTCTTCTTCTTCTCCTTGTTTATTAGTTTGTATCGGAATTCTTTGGAGAGAAGCCACAAAGAAGGGGCTGCGGTGGCATAAGATTAGGTATCAGTGTATCTGTTTAGATGCATTTTTATTTTAACTTTTTTTCCCTTTCTCTTCTTCGGCAACATTTTCCCTTTGCCTTGTTTGATGGTGCACCCCTCCCCACACCCCCGCCCCTCCCTTCCCCTCTTCCCCTCCCTCTCCCCTTTTCCTTCCCCTCACTCTCCCCTTTTCCCTCCCCTCACTCTCCCCTTTTCCCTTCCCTCTCTCTCCCCTTTCCCCTCCCCTCCCTTTCCTCCCCTCCCTTCCCTTTTCCCCTCCCCATACCCCCCGCCCCCCTTTCTCCCAACGCCCCTCTCCATCTCCTTCCCTCTCTTTATCTCGTCTTCTTCTTCTTCTTTCCTCTTTCCCTTTCCCCTTTCTTTTTTCCTTTTCCCTCCTCTCTCTCTCCTTTTCCCTCTCCTCTCTCATCCCCTCCTCTCCTCCTTTCCCTCTCTCTCCTCTTTCCTCCCTCTCTTTCTCTCTCTCTCTCTTCTCTCTCTCTCTCTCCTCTCTTTCTCTCTCTCTCTCCTCTTCTCTCTTTCTCTCTTCTCCTCTCTCTCTCTCTCTCTCCTCTCTTCTCTCTCTCTCTTTCTTCTCTCTCCTCTTCTTTCTCTCTCTCCTCTCTCTTCTCTCTCTCTCTCTCTCTCTCTCTCTCTCTCTCTTTCTTTCTTTCTTTCTCTTTCTTTCTTTCTCTCTCTCTCTCTCTGTTTATATATCCATCTATCTGTTTATCTGTAATTCTTTATATTTATGTCTGCCTTTACCACCTATTCATTCTCGTCGCACACGCCCACACAAACGCCCACGCCCACCCTTCGCTCCCGCACACTCACTCGCACGCCCTCACTCACCGCCGCAGACCAGAGTTGACCCGGTGCCTCTTCTTCCTTCCTCTGTTTCCTTTCGCCTCCCGTTTCGTCCCGTTCCTTTCGCCTTTCTCTTCTCCTTCGTCATTTCTAGCACGACTCGCTCTCTCCCCCTGTCTCTCTTCTCTGTTTTTTTTCTTCTCTCTCTCTCTCTGTTTTCTCTCGTCGTCTTTGTCGGCCTCTCCCTCTTCTCTCTTCTCCTCTCTTCTCCTTCCTCTTCGCCTTCTTTTCGTTTTCTCGGTCTTCGTCTTTTCCTTCTCGCCTCCTTGCTTATCTCTTCTCCCTTTCCCTCTTTTCCCTCTTCTCATCTCTTTTTCGTTCTCTTTCTATCTCTCACCCTCTCGCTCCTCTGCTTTCTCCTGTTTTCTCTCTCCTTCTCCCTCTTCTTCGCCTTCCCCTCCATTCCTTCTTGTCTCTCCCGTCCCTTCCCTTCTTCTCATCTCTATATTTACTCACTCTCCCCTTTCTTCTCCTTTCTCTTCTTCCCGCTCACCCCTTCATCTTCCTTCTCTCGTTCTTCTCCCTCTTCTCCCCGCTCTCCTCCCTCCCGCCTGTACCTGGCATTGGGTCAGCCGTCGCCGGGGTGTCCCCATCTCAACCTGTGCATGCGTTCACTGTGGAGCGAGCACGAGGAAACACACTCGCTGGAGGTTTGTGGAAACTAATATGCACGCCAAGCCAGGGCAAGCCAGGGTCTGGTCAAGCCAAGGCCTGGTCAAGCCAAGGCCAAGTCCAGGTCACGCCCCAGGTCAGAGTGACCTTCAACCCGAATGGGAGTGTGTAAACGAATGACCCGCCGGTGCCGCAGCAGGAAAGCGAGCCTCGAACGGCCTTCGGCAGGAGCTTGCCTTTCTGTGTCCCTACTACTCGTACTTTTAATTACGGCGCCCCGCAAAAATACATGCACACGTAAAACTATAAACACGCACGTAAAACAAGGCAAGCACGCGTACTCACACGCAGGAAGCACATGCACATTCGTAGAACAATGAGTGCGCGCACGCGCATGCAAACACACACACACACACAAACACACACACACACACACACACACACACACACACACACACACACACACACACACACACACACACACACACACACACGCGCACACACGGACTTCAGCACCGTACACACGACGTGGCTGTGCAACGAGGTCTGCCGCTCTCCGAGGCACACCGCCAGTGCCCGAAATCCCCCTGTTGGCTCAGTCTGTGTCCTGAAGCCAAGTGTTATTATCCCGTGTGAATTAATGATTGCATATTTGCTTGCACCAAACCGTTACTGATACTCTCGGTAGTGTGTGTATTTGCCTGTTTGTTTTTTTTCTTTTACCTTTTTTTTTTCTTTTCACTTGTTCACTTTGCTTGTCTTATTTTGCTTCCAGGTGATCTGTTTTTCTTTCCCACGGGTTTGTTTGGTGTGACTAAAGGTTTAATTTGGTATGCAAATTCACCGCGGAATTCTCCGTACGGTAGTTCAGAAAAAGGTTTTTCAAAAGATGTTTTACTCTTGTGTTGGTTATCGTTTATTTATTTGTTTAATTGTGTAGAGAGAGAGAGAGAGAGAGAGAGAGAGAGAGAGAGAGAGAGAGAGAGAGAGAGAGAGAGAGAGAGAGAGAGAGAGAGAGAGAGATTTAACGTTACTTTTTACGCTACTCTTTTATAGTTACTCTAATCACCAAAATCATAATTCCAAAATGAAAAACCAGTTCGATTTCCTCTCAAAACGTGTTATTAGATTGAATTAAATTTTTATCTCCTTTAGCAAGTTTGAACAAGTCGCTTTACTTTAAAGAAAATGTTTGCAGGGTAATTATTCGGTGTAATGTGTAAGGGCAGGTGTGTGATACGATAATTATATTCATTATTTTTAACTACCTTTCCCTTTCTTCCGTTCTCCTCCCCATTTCGTTTTCCCCTTCTCTCTTTTGTCCGTGCTTCCTCCTCTCGTCTCCCCCTCCTCTTTCCTTTCCTCCCCTTCTCTTCCTTTCTCTGCGTCTTTTGTCACCTTCATCGTTTCCCCCTACAATTTCTCCCCATCCTCCTTTTCCTCATCCTCTTCCTCCCTCTCCCTCTATTCTCCCTCTCCTCGTTCCATCTTCCATTCCCTTATTCTCCCTATCCCCCTTCTCCATCCCCCATTCCCCCCTTCTTCTCCATATCCCATGCCCCTCCATTCTCCCTCCCCCCCTTTCCACCCCCCTTCCCCCTTCCCCCTTCAATTCCCCTCCCCCACTTCCTCCTTGCAGCAGCTGGCATTTTGTTGGTTGATGTTGCTTCTGATTGTCCGCTCATTACAGGTGGGACGTGAGAGCATTCGGGGCATAGGTTAAAGGGGAGAGGAAGGGGGAGGGGAGAGGGAGAGGGGGAGGGGGGAGGGGGAGGAAGGAGGAGGGAGAGGTAGAGGGGAAGGAAGGAGGAAGGAGAGGGAAAGGGAGAAGGAGAAGAAGGGGGAGAGGGAGAGGTGGAGGTGGAGAGAGAGAGGGAGATAGAGAGGAAGGGGGTGGGGAGAGGAAGAGGGAAATGAGGGAGGAGGGGTAGGTGGTGAAGGGGAATGGGGAGGGGGAAAGGTGGAGAGAAGGAGGAAATGGGAGGATGTAGGTAAATGGGGAGAGGGGGAGGGGGAAGGAGACGGAGAAGTTGAGGGAGAGGAAGGAGTAGTTTAAGAAAGAGGGGGGGGGGGTGGAAATCGTAGGGTTTAAAATGGCATTAATCAAGAGCGTGTGAATTCGTAGCAGG
>NC_051427.1:28671113-28678613 GCF_015228065.2 Penaeus monodon | reverse complement strand
ACGATGCTGTATGGCATGTCCAATTTACCCGCTAATAATTGGGCGAATGTGTTTTTTTTCCTAGTTCATTCATCGGGTATTTTTTGCGGTCGCTTTGGCCATCTGGCTGCCCCTGTTTCTGTTTTTCGCAAACCGTGTTCCTTTGTCTTTTCATTTATATATATATATATATATATATATATATTTGTGTGTGTGTGTGTGTGTGTGTGTGTGTGTGTGTGTGTGTGTGTGTTTATGAATATGTTTGTATATGTGTGCGTGCATGCTTGTTTACGCCCGTCCCTATCTCTTAATCTCTTGCTCAAGCGGCAAATGTGAGCAAGGTTTTCACAGAAAAGAACAATTCACTTCGGGCCATTTTCTACGAATGGGAACAACGGAGATGATGAAATAATTGAATGATGCGTCGGAATGGTAATAACAGAGCCAGAGATGTGTTTTTCTTTTATTTTCTTCTTTTCTCCTTTGCTGTATTTCGTTTTCTTTCAGAAAAGATACCCCGTCATTGCTAAAGTACAGTGAGGCAAGCAAATGCAATGGACGGGAATTAAAGGATGAATTGCTGTATGATTTTAGGGAATTATTTTGAAAGGGAGGCGGGGGAGTTGCAAGAGAGGGGGGAAGATGGAGAAAGAGATAAAGGATCCAAGAATAAACATGGGAACGTAAGTAAGGGTAGAGACGAAATTGATTGCTCAACAATTAAATATCTCTCGGTCGTAGATGGAGGCATGACTCACCGTAGCGGAAGAAGAACAAGCGACAAGGTACGTCACGAAGATGGGGAGAAGATGACGAGTGTGATGATTGGTAATAAGGAACGCAAGGTCAAGGGCGAGGAGGGAGGGAGGGAGGGAGGGAGGAAAATGGAGGGGGGGGAGAGGGAGGGGGGTAAGAAACGAAGGAGGTAGAGAAGGAAAGGGAAGAGAGAAGAAATTTGCGGATGATAAAGGAGTGAATGGCAGGAAGAAGGAGAGCAGAAGAGGAAGGCCGTTGACCAAGGAATGAGAGGAAGCGAGAAAGAGGGGAGGAATTGGCCGGAGAAAAGGAAGAGCGGCGGGAGTGGGGTAGATGGAGTAATAATGGAGTAATGACCGCATTCATGTAAATTGCGGTCATGGAGCGGACAAGGCGCCGGGAGAGGAGAAGGCTGAGTGGCCTGCTGGCCGCTGGGAGTCTGTGGCTTATCCGTGTCATGAAATTGCGGTGTGTGGCGTGTGGCGCCGGTGTGTGGTGTGCGTGTGTGCGTGTGTGCGTGTGGCGTCTGTGTGTGTGTCTGTGCGTGTGCGTGTGCGTGTGCGTGTGCGTGTGCGTGTGTGTGTGTGTGTGTGTGTGTGTGTGTGTGTGTGTGTTTATGTGTGTGTGCGTCGCGCGCGCGCATGTGCCTTCATGATGTTTTTTTTCTGTCTTGCCTTTGTGTTTGTCCAGAAGTCTAGATGAAAATGCACACACACACACACACACACACACACACACACACACACACACACACACACACACACACACACACACACACACAGAGAGAGAGAGAGAGAGAGAGAGAGAGAGAGAGAGAGAGAGAGAGAGAGAGAGAGAGAGAGAGAGAGAGAGAGAGAGAGAGAGAGATAATGACTTTCCACCTGGTGATATCACAATGCCAAGGCCCGTTAGGGGGTAACATCCGTGTCCCTCTAACAGCCCTGCCCATCATGGTGCTGTACCCTCCCTCCCCTACCCTCTTCTTCTTCTTCTTCTCCTCCTCTCCTCTCCTCCTCCTCTCCTCTCTCCTCTCCTCTCCTCTCTCTCTCCTCTCCCGTCTCCTCTCTTCTCTTCTCCTCTTCTCTTCTTCTCTCCTCCTCTTCCCTCTTCTCTTCTCCTCTTCCCTCCTCCTCCTCCTCTCCTCCTCCTCCTCTCCTCCTCCTCCTCCTCCTCCTCCTCCTCTCCTCCTCCTCCTCCTCCTCCTCCTCTTCTCTCCCCTCCTCTCTTTCTCTCCTCTCTCTCTCTCTCTCCTCTCTTTCTTCTCTCTCTCTCTCTCCTTCCCTTTCTCCCTCCTTCCCCCTCCCCCCATTCTTCCCATCTGTCTGCCTGTCTGTCCGTCTGTTTGTCCATCCATCGCGAAAGAGAAAAGCGAAGAGACAATGGAAGACAAAGCAAAGAGAGAAGACAACAGGGAAAAATCAGTATCACATTTAAAGGCATCGGCGCTTAGGAGGTGGATCCAAGGAGCATAATATTTACACTCTGATGCTTGCCGAAGAGGGTAATGCCTCTCTGGTGGGTGGGGGGAGGGAGGGAGGGAGGGAGGGATGGGGGGAAGCGGAGATAATGGAGAAAGGGAAGGAGGGAGGGAGGGGAGGCGGAGATATGGAGAAAGGGAGGGAAGGAGGGAGGAAAGGACGGAGGGAAGAAGGGAGGGAAGGGGAGGGGATGATGGAGAAAAGGGAAGGAGGAAGGGACGGGGAGGAGAAGGGGAGGGGGGAGATGATGCTGAAAGGGAGGAGGATGGAGAAAGGGAAGGGAGCAAGAGCAGGGAGAAGGTAAGGGAGGACTGAGGATAGGAAGGGAAGAGAAGAAAGGGGAAGGGGAGGAGATAGGGAGGAGAGGGAAGGGGGAGAAAGGGAGGTAGGGGAGGGAGGAAGAGCGTAGAGGAGGGGGAGGGAGTAGTAATAAGGAAGGAGGGAGGAGGGAGGGATAGGGAAGAGGGAAGCACCCCGATAGGTGATCCAGGAGGTGGTGGACGAGAGGAGGGGGAGGGGGAGGGGTGGGGTGTGAATATGGGGTGGGGAGGGGAGCGGGGTGAATAAAGAATGGGTATGGGGAGGGGGTGGAGGAGGAGGGGACGGACGAGGGTTGGGTATGGATACGGGGAGTGGGAGGAGAGGAGGGGGCGGGTATAAAGCACACAGTGATGGGAGATAGGGAGGTCAGGCATGAGGAAGTGGAAGAGGCTGTTTGTATGCTCATGTGGGAGCCGAGGAACCTGCACGGTGCGGCGCCCATTCACACGTGCACGAGCGTACGTGTACGTGAATGGGAGACTTGTATACACTTGTCCGGTGTACGTGTAAGCAAGTGTGCAGAGAACGTAGGCATGCCATGAACATACAAATATACACTCAAACATACACGTGCATATTTACCTATATATGTATCTACGTACATACATGCATACCATACATACATACATCTGTACATTCATATAAAGATGAATATATGTATAAAAAAAACATACACAGATACATATACAAACACATACACGCACGAACGAACACATGCACAAACACTCACTCAGGGGTTTGTGTACATATTCGAAAAGGAGGGGGGGGGAAGGGGGGAGGAAGAGGGCATGGGAGGGGAGGGAATCTCCGGTCCGTGGCACCGTCAGGAGGAAGAATGCAGGTAATATCACGTACGGAGAGAGAGAGAGAGAGAGAGAGAGAGAGAGAGAGAGAGAGAGAGAGAGAGAGAGGAGAGAGAAGAAGAGGAGAGATGAGAGAGAGAGAAGGAAAGCAGGAAAGAGAAAGGAAAGAAAGAGAGGGTATTGGGGATGGGAGTAAAAGGAAACAAAAAAATGAAAATGGAAAAGAAAGAAGGGAAATAAATAAGTAGAAACGAGAGGGGGGAAAAAACATGAAAGGGTGAAAAGGAGAGAAAGCGAGCCAATTAAATCGACAGAAGGGGAGGATAACTGAAGGAAGGGGGGGGGGGCAGTGGAAACAATCGCGGGTCCCGGCGCTGGCGGACTTGCAAATTGGCCGTGTTCGTGCGGCGCCTTAGAGCGCCGTCACGAGCCGCTCTTTGGGGAGGGTCCAGGAGGCGTTAAACCACCGAGGAGGAGGAGGGGGAGGGGGTGGAGGACAAGGGGGGAAGGGGGGGAAAGGAGTTTGAGGGAGGGGGGGGGGAAGGAGGCACACGCATAGGGCGCTTTGCTCTGCTTTGGGAGTACGGGATGGGGCTCTTGGAGAATTATTTGTTTGTTTGTTTTTGTGAGGTAATTTATTTTTCATTGTTTAAGTGTCTTCTCCCCCCTCCCTTGATTTGCCTTCTCTTTCAGTCTCCCTTTTCCCTTCCGCCCAGCCCCTCCCCCTCCCCGCTGCCCTCCCCTTCCCCCCAGTCCTATTCCTATCCTTCTCCCCCATTTCTCTGCCTTCCATTTCCAGGTTAATCGACTACCACCCCCCATCTATTGCACTTCCAGCATTGCTGTGTTTCAACCCCCTCCCCTCCTTTCTTCCCCTACGTTCCATTGCCGTTTCTCTCATTTCTCCCTTAACCTCTCTCCCTCCCTCCCTCCCTCCTTCCCTTCTCAAACGATCTATTTACCCATCTTCCACGTCTATTTAGTTCGAGTCAACCCTTTCCTTCCCCCCCCCCCAACCCCCATCTCCATGTCCCCCTCCCTCTCCCTTGTACGTGTCTGCTCGAGTACACGCACACACACACACTCACACACTCACACACTCACACACTCCTCTTCAACAAGCGTGACAGGAGAGGGGGATGGTTGGGGGGAGGGGGGTTGATGAGTACGTAGGTGGGTGGGGATGGAGATGGGATGGAGAAGGGGTTGGAGATGGAGGGTAGGGGGAGGCGGGGTGGATGACGGGCGGGGGGAGGGGCGGGGGTTGTACCTGTACCAACACCCGGGATCGTTGACTCTCCTGTTTGTACCACCCATCGACGGGGACAATCACCTTTTGGGTTTGTCGTACAGGTGGACCGCGGTGTTTATAATCAGCTCTTGGGGACCGACTGAGCCGTATCAGCAGGTAATCTCTGTTTGTCTTTTGTGTCTCTCGCTCTTCTCCTTTCGGTCTCTGCTGTCCCCGCTTCTTTCTTCTTTCTGTCTCCCATTCTCTTCTTTTCTCTCTTGTTCTCATCAGGGTGTCACAGAGGGACTTAAAAACCTCCTCGTTATCTACCGGGCGTCGTGGACCATCGTCTTTTTCCCCTCTTATCTTCTCCCTTTCTCCTCCTTCCCCTCCCATTCTCTCCTCTTCCCTCTCATTCTCAGCAGGGTGTCACGCGGGGCTTCCAATCTTCGCCATTAGTTGCTGAACATCTTAGGTGTCTTCTCCCCCCCCCTCCTATCTCTCCCTCCCCCCCTCCCTTGTCGCACGGCAAACGTTTTCCGCGCCAACTCCTCGGGGTTAACGAGACGCCCAGCAAAGAAATCGGGGCCGAGATGGAAGCTAGCCCGCTCTCTGTCACGGGGGGGGGGGGCATTAAAGGAAGGGGCTCTTGTTTTCTTTGATATCATCGTCAATCTTCATCATCGTCGTGGGGAAGGAGCTATTATTGTTATATTATTATTATTGTTTTGTTGTTATTGTTGTTGCTGTTATTGCTGTTGTTGTTGCTGTTGTTATCCCTATCATCATCACCGGTCGTCGTCATCGTCGTCATCATTGCCATCATCATCGAAGTAGAGGATTGGATCAACTTTGGCATCGCGGTTCGCAAAAGCAAACATGGTTGTATGCCCATTCTGCCGGTTATCGGTTCACACTTTCAATATGGCGCCGTTGGAATGTAAACGAAGTAACATGTGACCCAAACGAAGCCGAGGTTTTCGGAAAATCGGCCCACTTTCAGTCATTCATCAAAGATTAGGGCGAAGTCGAAAATCGGTCAGGGAAAATTGGTTCTGGTTCATCACTTGGTCGCCGATACGACGAGGATGAAGTAAAAAAAATAGTGACCAGAATGCGCTGTGTCTGATGTCCAGGAGTGAAGTGCTGGCTTATAAAAACCTTTTATGAGCTGTAGTAACTCCTTTCGAGTCTTTCTGGGATGTTCGTCAGTATTGAAGATGTGCGGTTCTTTTAATTTTTATCCCGTACATAAAAGATGCCTCGTTCTCTTTCATGCCGTTGTTAATCATCGCATGTGCGGGGGGTTTTACTCTTTTTACTAGTCAGTTTATTGAAAGAATCTTTTATATACATGTTCTGGCTTAGTGTCTCTCTGGGCACTTAATTAGGCCTGTTTAAGTTAAATGTCTGATGATTCGGTACATTTGGAATCATTTTCTCATATTCTCTCTTAGGTTGCGAAATGCTGTTTTAGAAACGTCCCCGATACTCGAGTCCTGAGCCTTCTATGGCCTCTTCTATGGTGTATGGCTGCCCGCACCGGCTCTATGGAAGGGCCGTGACAATTACTGCGTTTTGGGTGCACGGGCTTAGCCTCACCTTCTTTTCTCCTTCTCTACTCTTCTCTTCTCCTCTTCTCTTCTCTTCTCTTCTCTTCTCTTCTCCTCCTCTTCTCCTCTACCTTCTTTTCTCCTTCTCTTCTCTTCTCTTCCTCTTCTCCTCTACCTTCTTTTCTCCTTCTCTTCTCTTCTCTTCTCCCCTCTGTCTTTTCTTCAGCCTCTCTCTCTCTACTGTTCTCGATATATTTCACCCCTCTTCTTCCTCTTTTTTCTCTCTTTTTTCCTCTGCTCTCCATCTTCTCTTCATACCGATCCTACAGTCGCACCTTCTCTTTCCTGCTCCTCTTTTCCTTCTCTTTTTCTATTTTTTATACTTTCTCCCTCCTTCTCTTCCTTTCTCATCTCTGTTCTCTCCCTCTCTTCTCCCTCTCTCTCCGTCTATCTTTCACTTTCTATCTTTCTCCTTTTTATTTTATAGCGTAATTCTATTCCTGCCTCCTTTCTCTCTCTCTCTCTCTCTCTCTCTCTCTCTCTCTCTCTCTCTCACCTCTCTTCTCTTCTCTCTCTCCTCTCTCTCTCTCTCTCTCTCTCTCCCTGTCCCTCTCCTTCTCCCTCCGTCTCCCTGTCCCTCTCCTTCTCGCTCCTTCCCTCGTCCCCGTTCTTCCAAGAGGACACGCACGTGCACGTTTCTAAAGGTAGTTTACGTATTAATTAACGTCGTCGAGATCTTGATGCTTTGTCCTTCGAGATCGCTCCCGCTGCACCCGGCGTCCTCCCGCGGAATTAAAAGGATATTTGTGTGAAAGCCTAGAAAAGAGGGAAGAGGAAGGACGCGGCGAGAGGTCGCAGTGAATTGGCGGTCTTTGTTTTTTTTTTTTTTTATTTTTTTTTGGGGGGGGGTGTCTTTTCAGAAGAATGTGCCGTACTGTGCTGGGACTGGCCTGACTCGCTACTTCTTGGGGAATGTCGGGTCGGGAAGCCCACTGGGGAGGGGAGGGGGCGGAGAGCAAGAGAACCACTGGGAGATGGGGGAAAACTCCCGGTTGGGGGGAGAAAATCGCCGAGAGAGGAACTCCGTGGAGTCGGGGAGAAGGAGAGGAGAAGGAGAAGGAGAAACTCACTATGGGGGAAACCCTGGGGAGGTGAGAGAAACTCCACTGGGGAGAGGGGAGAAGGAATCCACAGGGGGAAAGGGGAGATGAGAAACCCACAGGGGAGGGAAAGGAAGGGAAGGTAAAGCACGGGAGGATTTAGTTAGAAAGTTCATCGGAATGAAGAATGAGTGAGTAAATGGGGTGTGTGTGGGAGGGTGAGTGAGTGAGTGAGTGAGTGAGAGAGTGAGGGATTATGTATTTTCATAATGGATT
>NC_051427.1:28661113-28663613 GCF_015228065.2 Penaeus monodon | reverse complement strand
TTTTTATGTATTAACGATATTGTCATCGTCATTCTGACTAACGCCCCCTCTCCCCTCTCCTCTCTCCCCTCTCCCCTCTCCCCTCTCCCCTGTTCCCTCTCCCCTCCCCCCGCCTAAAAACGTGGCACTAACCCTTTGGTTTAGGCTCTCCCTTTCCTTCCTTTCTCCCTTGCCTTTTGCTTCCTTTTCTCCTTCCTTCCCTCCCTCCTTCCCTCACTTCCATCCCTCACTTCCATCCCCCGGCAGCACAGCTATGTCTCTTCAACATCGTTTTAAAAGGAGCAAGGCCTTTTTGTGTTGCAGACGTACCTCTTCTTTCACGATTAATGACTGTGATTGTCATATTCACTACCAAGTTTCACCTTCTTTGTAGCTTCGACATCTTCCTCTGCTCCTTTCCCTGTCTCCCCTTCCCCCCCTTCCCCTCCTTTCTCTACTTCTCAGTCTCTCCTCTTGGCTCTCTTCCCCCCTCACTTGTCTCCCATCCCTTCCTCTCTCCTCTCCTCTCCTCCCCTTTTCTCATCTTTCTCCACCTCTCCCATCCCTTCTTTTCCCTTCCCTTCATTTCTCCTCCTCTCCTTTCCCCTCCCTTTCTTTACCCTCACTTCCATTCCCCTTTTCTTCTCCCTCCTTCCATTCCCCTTCCTTCTGTTCTCCCTCCTTTCTTTCCCCTCCCTTCCTTTCTCCTCTCCTTCTTTCCCCTTCCTTTCCCCTCTCCTTTCCCCTCTCCTCCTTTCCCCCTCCCTTCGTCTCCCTTGCCCTCCCCACCCTTTGTGGCGTCAAAAGCTCTAGCAGTTGTGTTTGTGTAATATATGTTGGAATATATTTATACATATAGAGTTAGATAGATAAATCTGTTACATGATTATGATCTATAATGAATGTCCTTAATGACGTGGATACAGTGGTGGAAAATATATAAAGATCATGCAATAACAGAATCATGCAATTAAAAAAAAAAAAAATGAAAAAAATAAATTGAAAAAAGAAAATTATATTCACTGCACTAATGTTTATTTCTTTATAGTCGAAGGCCGAATAACCACCTGTAAGTACTTTTTCTGTTTTGAAGTACATTACAGAAATCTTCATTTACTATATATATATATTTGTCTCTCCTTTTTTCGGGGGTAACGCTCTTGAGGAGGAAATTTTGAAAGAGAAAAAATAATGTGGAATTTTGGTCAGTCATTTGCACGTTGCTGGGTTATGATTAATATTAATATTTGATAATAATAATAATAATAATAATAATAATAATAATAATAATAATAATAATAATAATAATTTAAAAGAAATTTACTCTTTTTATTTATATTTATTTTTTTCTTGTTGATTTTTTTTAACCTTTTAATAATACTAATGAACTAATTGGATTCTTTCATTAACCCCCCCCCCCCCAATTCCCCGAGAGATTTTTTTATTTTATTTTATTTAACAGTTTCAGAAAAAATATATATGATGGGTTAATTTATATTATTTATTTATTCATTTACTTATCCATGTCTTAAGAAAATAAATAAATAAACCGACTATATATATGATGTCCCAATGCATATGTTAACCGCTGGTTCTCTTGCTTCATTTTGTTGCATTGGTTAGAGGAGGTTGCATGGTTTTTTATCCTTACATTTTCCACTACTGTATGTGTTCAATATGGCTGTTGCAAGGTATAGTGTCTGTTGCAAAAAAAAAAAAGAAAAAAAAAATCCGTGTTTTGCTAGGTAGGATAAATGTTGCCATGATGCTGTTTATGTGTTTTTTTATTGTTTATTTGTATGTGGTTGTGCTCGGAGAAGGTGTGTATATATATGATTTTTGATTGTTTTTTATGGTATGGTCAATGTTACGGTTCATTTTTGGTTTGTATATGGATGTGTTTGTTTTCTGTTTTTTTTTCCTATATGGCGTGTTTTCAGGGCAGCGATGCTATGCAATCACTAGGTTGATTTGTGTTTTTATTTGCGTAATAAGTGTTTCTCTTTTTTCTTTCTTGACTTTTTTATATTCATTGTTTCATTAACCCATACCGGTTGTTGCATCCCTGCAATGTGTATGAATCTCGCAGCATGATGTTATGGCCCAGCGTTGCACATTCTTCCAGGCGGGGAAATATTGCTGTTGCCTTTATATGCTGTGTCTTTTTAAATCTGTTTATGTCTAATGTTTGCACGTGCATTAGTACGTGTGGTTGGGTCTACAGGTTATGGCGCGTGCGGCGGTCGGACGTGGGTGCGTGCGTGCGTGCGTGCTTGCGTACAGGCGCGTGTGCGTATGTTTTTTTTTTTTTTTCCCTCTTATGGCTGCTTAACCGCGTGCATGTCAGGTGTTCATGACAGAACTGGAGTTACGAGTCATGCAGTCCGGACCGGCATAACGTGAGCTCGGATGTAGCTGTCGGACGAGGCATGCGCGGGTGATAGATGGGTGATGGGGGGGAGGGGGTCCGAGGGGAAGGGGAAGGGGGTCGGTGTGGGGGGAGGGGTGGGGCTAGGGGGTA
>NC_051427.1:28641113-28653613 GCF_015228065.2 Penaeus monodon | reverse complement strand
ACTGTTGATCGTTTTATTGCACCTTTTTCGTGTTTTTTTTTTTTTTTTTCGTTTTTTGTTTTTTTGTGCGTTTAAGTGTAGAGGAGAACCACTTCCTGCGCTTTGTAACCCTACCTGGCAGAGAGCGTCGGGGAATTGACGGGAGGCAGCTTAGGCAGTCGTTGGACGCGACGGGCTTGTGCTTGTGTTGGTGTTCGAATGTCTGTATTTATAGGAGGGTGGGAGAAGAAGAGGAGGAGGAGGAAGAGGAAGAGGAAGTGGAGAAGGAGGAGGAAGAGGAAGATGAAGAGGGGGAGGAAGAGGAAGAGGAAGAGGAAGAGGAAGAGGGGGAGGAAGAGGAAGAGGGGGAAGAGAACGAGAGCGAGAAAATGCTTTTGGTGCCTGTAACATTTTTCACAAAGCTGTTACAGGTGTTACGTAAACAGGTAGTGCGGCCAAAGGACGCGGCGCACGAGAGAGGACGAGGTGGATTCAGGATCACGGTTCAGGGCAGAGGCTAGGCGGCGGGCATTAATGGGGGCACCTTGGCACCTCCGAGCGGTCGGGCCACACCGTCGCCTCGGCTGGCGGTGGTGATTTTCGCGTTTTTCTCTTTTCTCGTCTCTTCGCTTTCTTTTCTTTCAGTATTCTCATCTTTGTTTTCTTTCAGCTTTTCTTGTTTTTCTTGCTTGGTTTCAGTTTCCTTCTGCCCTCTTTTATCGTTTTCATTTTTTTTCTTGCGTTTAATTTTGCTGTCATCCTCTCATATCCTTGGGTCATTTTTGTCTCTCTTTGCCTCTGTCTCTCTCTCTCTCTCTCTCTCTCTCTCTCTCTCTCTCTCTCTCTCTCTCTCTCTCTCTCTCTCTCTCTCTCTCTCACACACACACACACACACACACACACACACACACACACACACACACACACACACACACACACACACACACACACACACACACACACACGTACGTTCTATCCTTGCCATGTGCGTAGCAGGGGGCTTCGTAATTGCCTGGTTTGGCGCCGGTGGGTGAGCGCCTGACCCCCTGGGCTTCGCTGAACAGAAGTCCGTTTTAGCAGGTGTCCGTCGGGGTTGTTCTGAGAAGGGGTTGCTGGTGAAATGCCGCGACACCTGTTCGGCCGCGACACCTGTTCGGCCGCGACACCTGTTCGGCCGCGACACCTGTTTGGCGGGGTTGTCACTGCGCAGCCTCGCTCTGTCGCGGCCGGCGGGTTGGGCGGATTTTGGTTCCTCTTTATGGAAACTTTGAGGGGGTTTGGTGGAGGGGGTTTCTCTTTTCTCTCTCTGCCTCTCTCTGTCTCTCTCTGTCTCTCTCTGTCTCTCTCTCTCTCTCTCTCTCTCTCTCTCTCTCTCTCTCTCTCTCTCTCTCTCTCTCTCTCTCTCTCTCTCTCTCTCTCTCTCTCTCTCTCTCTCTCTCTCCCTCTCCCTCTCCCTCTCCCTCTCCCTCTCCACCTCCCTCCCTCCCTCCTATCCTCCTTCCTATCCTCCTTCCCTCCCTCCCTCCCTCCCTCCCTCCCTCCCCCCCCCTCCCTCCCTCCCTTCCTCTCCCTTTCCCTCTCCTTCCATCCTATCCTCCCTCCTCCCTCCATTCCTGCCCCTCCCCCTTTCCACGTGTGTATACTGTACGCATTACGTCTATGAGTGTGAAAATGCGCGTCCGCCCCGCTTTCCCCCCACCTGCCACCGCTTGACTGGAGGCATGAGCGCCACACACACTCTCAGGGTCGTAGATTTGGCGCCCGTGACAAGCGCCGAGCAGTCACAGCAACAGCGGCGGAGGAGGATAAAAGGGCGTGTCAAAAGAGCGTGTAACGAATGAGAAGGCCAGAGGGGGGATAGGGAGTAGGGGAAAGAGGGAGGAGAAGGATACTAGGGGTAGGGGAGGTGGGAGGAGGTGGAGGAGGGAGGGGGAAGGGAAAGGGGGGGGGGAAACGGGAGATGGAGCAGGGAAGGGGGACGGGGGAGGGGAAGGGGGGAAGAGAAAAGGCAGGTGGGGTAGGGAAAGGGAAAGGGGACGGGGGAAGAGGAAGGGGAGGGAGAGGGGAGAGGGGGAATGGGGGGAGGGAAACAGGGAAGGGGAATACATAACGGAGGGGAGAGGGAGAGAGAGGAAGGAAGGGAGAGAGAAAGACTGCTCTCCTAACAAATGATTTAGCGTGTTGTAGTACTTGAGTGATCGGATAGACGCGTGGCCGATTGGATAGACAGGTAGATTTATGGTTGAGGCAAAGGGAGGAGGGGAAGAAAGGGAGGCTGGGATCAGGGAGAGCAAGGGAGTGTGAGGCAGGCAAGAAGAAGAAGAAGGGGAAGGAGAAGGGGAAGGAGAAGAAGGGAAAGGGGAAGGAGAAGGAGAAGGAGAAGGAGAAGGAGAAGGAGAAGGAGGAATGGCTGGGGAGGTTGAGGGAGAAAGGAAGGGGAAGGGGAAAAGGGAAGGGGGAGATATTATTTAAGTACAGATGAGATTATAAAATAACGTTTAAATAGGTCTTAAATGTTAAAGAATGAGGAGGAAAAGAAGAATGAGTAGGAGGAAGAAGAGAAAGGAAAGAGGAGGAGGACGCAAGAGGAAGGGGGGTTGGGGGGCGGGGGTTGTACACTGTATATCTTATCCATATCTTTATTTAAAGAAACCATTAGCGTAACGAGACGCGTCATTACATGCCAAACAGCTTTTGCATTCGTTGTCGATGGGTCCGGCTAATGGCGACGGAGCACGAGGAAGGGCTCGTAAATGGCTGATGGATGGAGGAGGGAGCACAGGGTGTGGGGTTGGGGTATGGGGTAGAGCACAGGGAATGGGGTTGTGGTAGAGGACAGGCAGTGGGGTTGGGGTTGAGGTTGGGGTTAGGGAGTGGGGGTCGGGCTATGGGGGCAGAACACAGGGAGTGGGGTTGGGGTGGGGTAAAGCAGAGGGTGTGGGGGTTAAGTTATGGGGTTGAGCACAGGGAGTGGGGGTTGGTATTGTTAATTGGGGGAGAGGTAATTAGGGTTGAAAATACTGGGGAAGGCTATTTGTGTAATTGAGATCATTTTTATTTTTTGATAATTGTATAAGTATATATGTGTACATTCTGTGTGCGGTTTGCGTGCGTGTGAACGTAAGTGTGAGCGTGTGAGTGCGAGTGTGTCGGCTCTGCGCGTCCGGCTGTTCCTCCACGCGCGTGCTCAAGTGTTTTGCTTTTCAATTTACGCGTATTAATCTCTCTTCGTCTCGCTCTTTTGGTCTTTAATTATCGCTGAAAGGTTAATAGATCCATTATTCGAGGAAGCGGAAAAGGGCCGCGGGGATAATCGCCGTAAATTTTTGTTTTGTTTTTGTTATTATTGTGGTGGGGGAGGGAGGGAAGGGAGAGGGAGAGGGAGAGGGGAGGGAGAGGGGAGATGGAAGAGAAAGGGGAGAGGCATGGGGACCGGGAGGGAGAGAGAGAAGGAGAGGGAAAGGGAGAGGGAGAGAGAAAAGTAGGCGGTGAGGTGAAGGGAGAGTGGGAGGGAGGGAGAGCAAGCAAGCAAATCTGAGAAGGAGAGGCCTCTTCTATAATCTATGTATACCCAGGTGTTGGCTATACTTCGCATGTTGCCCAGCCGGTTGCAAAGGAGAATGAAAGTGCAAGTAGAATAGTAAGAAAAAATGGGTGCGTGCATATGTGTGCGCGCACGTTCATGTATGTGTGTATAGGCGTGGGCGTGTTTACATAAATGGGGCGTGGCTTTAATGGGTGTGGGTTAGGTCACGCGAGGGCACAAGCACCATAAAACACATACACACACACACTCACTCTCTCTGTCTATCTCTATCTCTAACTCTTTCTCCTTCTCCCGCCTTCCCTCCCTCCCTTGCTTTCCCCCCCCTCCCTACCTCCTTCCCTCCCTCCCTCCCTCCCTCCCTCCCTCCCTCCCTCCATCCATCCATCCATCCATCCATCCGTTCCCTCTCCCTCTTCTTCTACCTCTACCTCCTTCCTTCTTCCTCATTCCTCCTCCTCTCTCTCTCCCCTTCCCTTTCTCCCTCCCTCTGTACCCTCTTCCTCCTCCCTTCTCCCTTTTCTTCTCCCCCTCCCTTCCTCTCCCCCTCCCTCCTTCCCTCAGTCTCACACAAACAATCCACACACACAATCGCACAAACAAACACAATCACTGGAGAGGAAAGTCGAGGGTTTCCTGGACATGGCGATGATGACGGTGATTGTGACGATGACAGCGTAATAGTGAAGATGATATCATTGTAATAACCCTGTAATGGACGCGGCGACACTTGGGAATATAGACTTTATTGGCAATAGGAGGAAAATCCTCCTTTTAGTTTTCCTCTCTTCCTTATTTCCGTCTTTCTTTTTTTGCGGGGTTTCGTGTGTATTTTCTTAATATTCTGATTTTATTCATCTTTATTTATTTATTTATTTATCTATTTATTATTTACCATCGTTGAAAAGGAAGTGCCGGGTTGGTTGCGTCTGCGGCAAAATGGAACGGAGCGATTCATCAAAATTACCGAGACAAGATTTATTGATAGGGACTGATTGTTAAGAAAAAAAAATATAGAAGGTGAAATTCTATATACACACACATGCTCGCTCACTCACTCACTCACTCACTCACTCACTCACTCACTCACTCACTCACTCACTCACTCACTCACGCACTCATTCGCTCACTCACGCACTCACTCACTCACTCACTCACTCACTCACTCACTCACTCACTCACTCACTCACTCACTCACTCACTCACTCACTCACTCACTCACTAGAGAGAGAGAGAAAAAGAAAGAAAGAAAAGAGAAAGAGAGAGAGAACGGAAAAGAAAGAGAATACACTAAACAAATGATGCTATTATAATCGAACAAAAAAAATCTGAAGGTAATATGAAAAAAGTAATCCGTTGGCAATTACCAGATCGACTAGTCCTTCCTCCCTGTGGCGACGGAGGGCGAGACGCTTCGCTGGCGCCGTTGATGGACGGATGGGGAAGCTGGGCGGAGGGAGGGGGCGACTGCGATCTCTCTCTCTCTCTGTCTAGGTCTCCTCCTCGCTCTCTTTATCAATATCTGTCTGTCTGTCTGTTTATCTGTCTATCTATCTTTATCTATCTATCTATTTTTTTTCTCAACTTCTCTCTCCCTCTCCCTCTCCCTCTCCTTCCCTCCCTCTCCCTCTCCTTCCCTCCCTTTCCTTGGCCAACCCTATGTCTTCTCTATTTCTCTCTCATCATTCTCTTTCTCCCTCTGTATTTCCCCACCTTTTCTCTCTTCCCTTTCCCTTCACCCACCCATCTCCCTCCCCCTCAACTATCTTTCCTTTCGTCCCTACCCCCCTCCTTCCCTCCCTCGCTCTTACCCTCCCTGTCTCCCTCCCTCCCTCCTTCCCTCCTTCTTCCCCTTCACTAGCACACCCCTCCCTACCTCTCTCTCTCTCTCCCAGCGATCTGCGCAGCATCACTCGCCGTGCTATGGAAAGTAGGGTCCAGAGCTGTTTTCTTGGCGCGGGGCTTTGTCTACGTTGCGGTGGGTGGGTTGGGTGGCGCTGAGAGACAGACTGGGTGTTTTGGGTGGGCGCGGGGATGTGGACAGGGTGGGTCGGTTGGGCGCGGAGATGTGAACAGGATGGGTGTGGGTGGGTGCTGGGATACAGGCAGGGTGGGTTGGGTGGGCGTGGGATTCGCGACGGATGACCACTGCAGTCTTCCAGAGATGATATAGGAAATGGAAGGGATAACAACAATAATAGTGATAAAGCGAAAGTTGAAGAAAAAACACAAGAGGTTTACGAACCTGCAGAGGAGATCTCGCCGATGGGGTTCGTCACCATTTGTCACACACGGGTTGCCTTAGGTGCGCGTTGCATTTGCCGGAGGATCCAGCGCGGTGTTGCAGCTGTTGCAGTTTCCGTCGAGGCGAAAATCCCGTCGTTTTGGCTGTTGCATGGGACGTGAGTTTGCCACGCTTTGCTCTGTATTCTTTTTTTTTGCGATTTTTTTTTCTATATTTGTTGGGGTGAGGGTGGGGGGGGGGTTAGGACCAGGGAGTTGCGATATTATTTTTGCGATTTTTTCCCCTTTTTTAGGGGATTGATATCTTTTATTTATTTATTATTATTATTTTTAGTAAGGAAGGGATAGGATTGGGTGGGTTACGATACTTTTATTTTTGCAATTTTCTTTTTCTTTTTTTTTTCTTTTTAGGGTGGGTTTCGTTATGGGGGAGTTGATAATTTTACGAATTTTAAGGGGCCTAGGTGAGTGAGTCAGAGGTTGGGGGGGGAGATAAGGGGAAGGGATAAGAGCACAAGGTCGATTTTAGCCTTGTTCTGCTATTTTACCGTATATGGATAACACGTTTCTTTGTTTTCTGTGGGAATGTGTCACGAAGACAATACGTGTTTGTATCCGAGTCGTTTGTGTGGAGACGTGTCGATGAGTGTGTGTCTGTGTTTGTGCGTTTGGATTTCTCTCTCTCTGTCGCTCTCGCCCTCTCTCTCTCTTTCTCTTTCTCTTTCTCTTTCTCTTTCTCTCTTTTTCTCTTTCTCCTCTCTCCTCTCTCCTCTCTCCTCTCTCCCCCTTCTCACCCCATTCTTACCTTCGGCCTTTATTTACCTCTCATTGCGGTCTTGTTCCCTTTTCTCTTTCTTTTTCTTTACCTATTCCTGTTCCCTCTTCTTTTTCTCTTTTTTCGAAGATTTCCCTTTCTCATTTGACGAATTGGAGCGTTCGTTTCCTTGGCAATTTGTCGGCGATCAGGTTATGGCGAGTCATCATTGGCGACGCACGCATACGCACACACACACACACACACACACAAGTCCACGTCCACGCACAAGCACACGCACACGGTAATCATTATTGTTGAAAGCAAAATTATGTTGAGGTTGGTCATGTCTCGTCTCTTCCTTTGAAATGTTGGTTATTTGGATATGACGTGTGTGTGTGTGTGTGTGTGTGTGTGTGTGTGTGTGTGTGGTGTGTGTGTGTGGGTGTGGGGGGGGGGGGGGGGGGGGGGGTGGGGTACGTAATGTTTGTATGTATGAATAGGGAAAGGGATGTATGTATATGTATGCATGTGTGTCTGTATGTATATACGTACGTATATGTAGAATCATCCTTGACTTCCTTCATTAACTCGACTCGTCTCACCGCCCGCCCCCGCCCGCCCCCGCCCGCCCCCGCCCGCCGCCGCAATGGATTCGCCACGCAGGTCTCGCTCGGTTTCGCGGCTCCGAATGCGTTTCCTCTTCGTTCGTTACTGGGAGGAAAGGCGCTGGCTCTCGCTTTTTTTTATTTTTATTAATATTATTTTTTGCAATTCTCTCTGTCTGTCTGTCTGTCTGTCTCTCTCTCTCTCTCTCTCTCTCTCTCTCTCTCTCTCTCTCTCTCTCTCTCTCTCTCTCTCTCTCTCTCTCTCTCTCTCTCTCTCTCTCTCCCTCCCTCTATTTCTCTCCCTCTCCTTCTCCCCCTCTCCTACTCCCTCCTCCTCTTCTCCTCCTCCCTCTTCTTCCTATCTGTCTTACGCGCTATGGTTCGTCGGTCGGGGTTATGTGTTTCATTACGCAGCGTGTCGCTCGTCGCCAATGGCCCCGTTTAGTCTTTTCTTGCCCCCTGCCCCTCACATCCCCCTCCCCCGCCCCAGGTATCGGTGGCGGGCGTGTCACCGTTACGTTCCCGGGTGTCACGCAGCGCACGCACACTCGCACTGTCACATGCACGCAAAAAAAAAATATATATCTTCCTGTGGAATGCAGATATTAAGCGTGCTTTACCTTTTGATGAGTTAATCTGTGTTTCTCTGTTTCTCTCTCTCTCTCTCTCTCTCTCTCTCTCTCTCTCTCTCTCTCTCTCTCTCTCTCTCTCTCTCTCTCTCTCTCTCTCTCTCTCTCTCCCTTTCCCTCTCTCCCATCCTCCCTCCCTCCCTCCCTCCCTCCCTCCCTCCCTCCCTCCCTCCCTCCCTCCCTCTCCCTCGCTCTCCCTCGTTTCCTCTTTCTCTTTATATTTCATCTTCACACGTGTCTCATTATTACTCTCTGCCCCTCCCTCTCATCGTTTCGCCCTACCCCTCCTCCTCCTCCTCCTCCTCCTCCTCCTCCTCCTCCTCCTCCTCCTCCTCCTCCTCCTCCTCCTCTGCCCCCCCTCCATCTTCCTCCCCCCTCCCCCCTTCTTTCTCCCTCCCCCCCTCTATCTCCCCCTCCCCCTGTGTCTATTTCGCGGCCGTCGCTCCGGGTGTGCATTATGCCGCCGAATATTTTACGCATGCGCGCTGCCAATTACACATCCCGCTGACACGCACGCACGCGCGCCAACAAGCACCTTCTGCTCAGCGCGGTTTGAGGGACGTGGGTTGGAGCGCCTGTGCTTGGTGCGGGGGGGGGGGTGATGGTGGGGGTGAGGGTGAGGGTTGGGGGCAGGGATGAGGGTAGGGGTTGAGTGAAGGTGAGGGTGGGGGGGGGTGGGGGTGAAGGTGAGGGTGAGGGGAAGGGTAAGGGGAAGGGGGAGGGTGTGTGTGAGGGTGAGGGTAAAGGGTGGGGGTGAGTGAGGGTGAGGGTGGGAGTGGATAAGGGTAAGGGAGAGGAAAGCAAGATAGTTAAGTGAAGAAGGGTAGTGCGTGGCTTGGGGGGGGGGGGGTGAAGCATGTGGTAAAGAGGGATACTGTTTTGTGTGCGTGCGTATGTGCAAGTATGTGCATCTGCGTGCGGATTGTACGTGTTCACACTGTACATTTCTCTCTGTATTTGTTCATCTGATCTGAGTGCGGGCGCGTGTAAGTAAGCCTCTGCGGCCGCCGCCCACGTCCCGCCCGCACGTGTTCTCCCCGAAGAGCACGTATCCCTCTCCCCCACGCCCGCGCTGTATCCTGGGGGCGGCGGCGGCGGCGTCGACGAGGCTGCGGCGGTTCCCTCGGCGGCCCCTCCTCCCGGGGTCCGCCTCTCCGGTCTGGCTCGTCTCCTGAGGGCGTGTGGCTCTCCGTCCTCCTTCCTTGTCCATGTTTCGCTCTTTCTGGTCGTTCACTTGTCTTTTTTGTTTTGTTGTTTTTCTTTTCTTCCTCTGTCCAATCTTTCGTTTTTTTTCTCTTTTATCTTACCTCTTTGTCTTATCCGTCTATCTGTCAGTCTGAGTATTCGTTTGGTTATATGTGTATGGCATCAGTTGTTTTATTTATCATTATACGTTTCTCGTAATACATTATTTTTTCTCGGTAGGCCTATATCATTTTATACTTACATTCATACATACTTAAATACATACATACATACATACATACGTACATACATACATACATACATACATACATACATACATACATACATACATACATACATACGTACGTACGTACGTACATACGTACGTACATACGTACGTACGTACGTACGTACATACATACACATTCACACACGCATAAACACATACACATATATATATTGCTAAAGTCTCTCTATATTGAGAGGAACCAGACAATTAGAACTTGATGTATATCTTTAGATATATGTAGATAAAATGGAAAATCATGGTGTTATTATCATCGTCATTATTATGATTGTCATTGTTATTGTTGTTGTCATGAATATCACTATTATTATTGTTTTCTTTTGTCATTCTTATTCTTCTGATTGATGATGAAGATGATGGTGGTTGATGATAATAATAATTCTCATAATCGTAATAGTATTAATTATGATGATAATGATATTTATAATGATAATGATACTGATGTTGATGATGATGATAATATTGATATTGGTCTCATTATTATTATTATTATTATTATTATTATTATTATTATTATTATTATTATTATTATTATTATTATTATTATTACTACTACTGCTACTACTACTCCTACTCCTACTCCTACTCCTACCACTCGTACTACCACTATTACTACTACTATTACTACTACTACTACTACCACTACTACTACTACTACTGCTGCTGCTGCTGCTGCTGCTGCTGCTGCTGCTGCTGCTGCTGCTGCTGCTGCTGCTGCTGCTGCTGCTGCTGCTACTGCTACTACTACTACTACTACTACTACTACTACTACTACTACTACTACTACTACTACTACTACTACTACTACTACTACTACTACTACTACTACTACTACTACTACTACTACTACTACTACTACCACTACTATTTTTATTACTATTATTGTTATTATCATCGTCATCATTATTTTTATGATTATATTAGTTAAGATTATAATAATATGATTATTATGGTTATCATATATATTGTGATTTTTCTAACTATTATAATTATCATAATTATGATAATAATAACAATAACAATAATACTGGTAATAGTAATAATGATAATGGTGATAGTAGTAAAGGTAATAAAAATGATAATGATTATAATAATAATGATAATAATAATAAATAATAATAGTAATAATAATAATAATAATAATAATAATAATAATAATAATAATAATAACAAAATCATTATTATTATTATTATTATCATTATTATTATTATTATTATTATTATAATAAAGATGATAATTATTAACAATATTATTGTCATTATTATTATTACTATTACTATTATTATTATTATTATTATTATTATTATTATTATTATTATTATTATTATTATTGTTATTGTTATCATTATATCATCATCATCATTGTTATTGTTATTCCTGTAGTTATATTTTGTTATTATCATCATCAACATTCACGATTATCATTATTATTATTATTACTATTGCTAGTACTATTATTATTATTGCCATTGTTATAATTTATATTAGTCTTGTTATTTTTTTATTATTATCATTATTAATCCGTTGTCTATAGTAATGTGTGGTGTTTATCTCCCCCCAGGGAGAATCACTGCGAGATCGAGCGCAGGTGTGTCTCTCTCGCTCTCTTTCTCTGTCATTCGTTCAGTTTTAGATCTATTTTTGTTTTTAGGATTTCACTTGTTTTTGTCTTTGTTGACCCCCACTGGCCGGCGGTGTGTGGGTGCGAAGGCTCCCTCTCCATTCTCCCTTCTCCTCTCTTCCGCCTTCCCCCTCTTCCCCTTTTCACTCTCCTCCCCTTCCGGCCTCTCCCCTCTTCCCACTTCCCTCTTCCCTCTTCCCTCTTCCCTCTTCCCTCTTCCCCTTCGCCCTCCCCCTTCCCCTCCCTCCCTCCCTCCCTCCCTCCCTCCCTCCGGTGGTGGTGGTGTAGATGTTCCTGTAGGGTTGCATTTTTGTTTTTTTTATTTGTTTGTTGTTTTGGGGTAGATGTGCGTGTGTTTGTCTGTATGTTGGGGGTAGGTTTCGTTTGTGTTAGTGAGCGGTATAAGGGGGCTGTAGGGGAGAGAGGAGGGGGAAGGGGGAGTGGGGAGTAGAGAGTCCTTTATTTTGCTTGCGTATGTGGTTGTATGTGGTATGCTTGGATGGGGGGGGGGGTGCTGTGTGATTTATGCTTGTGTTTGTAATGAAGGAGTGGGGTAAGTGAGTGCGTTTTTAAGTGTATTTATTTGCGTTTGTGGGTGACGGACGGGCATTGAGTGTATGTGTCTGTGTGTGTATGTGTGCGCGTGTGCTTACGTGCTCGCGTGCGTTGTTTCTAGAAGAGCGTATTTCACGTGCTTGCTTGTAATTTGCGTTAGTGAAAGGCGTCTGTCGTCGAGTGCATGGCGGGTGCACGCACTTGTCTAACAGCGGTGATGGTCGTTTCGTGTTTTAATGACCGGATAATCTTTTGGTAGCTTCTGTGCATGCGTGCTTGCTTATTCCTCTCCCCTCCCCCCATTTTCTTCCACGGCCCTCCCCACGGCCCTCCCCACGAGCCCCGCTCCCCGTGCCTCTCTTGCATGTTTACGTCTGGAGGTGGTGGTGGGCGGCATGGCGACGTGAGAGGTTCTCGTGGTGTCTCTGTTTATACTTTGATTATTTTATTTATAAGGTTATATGCTGTAATGTGTGGTTATATATGTGTGTGTTTGCGTGTGTCTGGGTGTGTGTGTGTGTGCGTGCGTGCGTGCGTGCGTGAGTGAGTGATTTGTGTGTTTTTTGTTTGTGTTTGTGTGTTTTGCTTGTTCGTTAGTTTGCTACTGCGTGTGTGAATGTTTCAGTCTGTCGGTCTTTCTGTCTGTTTGTGAGTGTATAGTTTATACCGAATGTATACATGTATACATAATATATGTAGTTAAATGTTATGTACAGTTAAATTTAATATGGTGTATAATATATCCATATGCATATATGCGTACAAACGCATGCATTATTCATGCATGCGTGAGATTGTCTATATAGTGATAATACTATATATATATAATATGATAATATTATATGTTAGTTTATGTATAGCTATATATTGATACTAATTATATTAGTCTATAGATATCATATACTTCCCTATATCTATACATATATATACATATTATTCTTATATGATTATATACATCATATTAGATTATATTATCTATATATATATATATTATATATATATATATCTAATATATGTATATATATAATAGTATATGTTATATTATTATTTAGTTATATAGATATATATATATA
>NC_051427.1:28631113-28633613 GCF_015228065.2 Penaeus monodon | reverse complement strand
AAAGGGATTAGAGGAAGGAAGGGAGAAAGGAAAGAAAAGGAAAGGAGAGGAAAGAGAGGAGAGGAGTGGGAGTAGGAGCGGCAATATCGAGAGTAATGAGGTAGGTACGCAGGCCGGGAGTAGGGGTTTGGGGTCAGGGAATAAGGGAGGGCAAAGGTAGGCTTGAAGACCCGAAAGTCGCAGGGCCTTGTTAGGGAAGGTGGCCTTGGCGGGGTCGGGGGGGGGGGGCGTTCGAGGGGAGTGAAAAAAAGGTAGTGATCGCAGTTTCTTTATCGTAGTATTTTTGAGGGGAATTTTTTTTTTTTTTTTTAATTAATCTCCCTCCCTTTTCTCCTCTCCCCCTCCTCCCTCTCTCCTCACCTCTCTTCTCCCTCTCCTCCACCTCTCACCCTCCCTCCCTCCCCTGCCTCTTACCGTTCTCACTTCTTCCCTCCCTCCTATCGCTCTCTCTCTCCCTCCCTTCTTCCCTCCCTCCCTCTCCCTCCTCCTCCTCCTCCTCCTCCTCCTCCTCCTCCTCCTCCTCCTCCCTCCTTCCTCCTCCTCCTCCTCCTCCTCCTCCCTCCTCCTCCTTCCTTCCTCCTCCCTCCCTCCCTCCTATCGCTCCCTCCCCTCCCCTTTCCTCCTTCATTCGTTGTTGATCGATTAAAGAAATGTTGCAAAAAAGGCGATTGCCATCATCATCGTCAAACGCTGACAACCTTCCAATTGCCGTTTGACGTATTCATTTTGAAATGATGTTTTTTTTCTATTATTATTATTATTCACTTCCTGTCCTTCCATTTTTTTATTCGTCTAATTTCCTTCCATTATTATTTGTATCGTGTACACATTCCGCTGTTTTTCTTCTTTTTTTCTCTCTTTTCCTATTTCCTTCCTTCTCTTGATCTCTTTCCTCTTCTCTCTTTTCTCTTCTTTGCGTCATTGCGCTTCCCTTGTTTTACTCCTTTTCCTCTTTTTATGCCCGCATCTTCCTCTCCTCTCTTTTTATCTTCTCTCTTCCCCACTTCTCCTTATTTCTTTTTTCTCTTCTCTCCACTCCACCTCTCCTCCTATCCTCCTCTCTTCTTCTCTACCTATTCTCTTCTCCTCTTTTCTCCACCTCTACTCTCTTCTCTCCTCTTCTCTTCTTCTCTCACCCCCTCTCCCCCTCCCCCTCTCCTCATTTATCCGCCTCTCCTCCTTCCCTTTTCTCCTCCTCTCCTCCTCTCTTCCCCACCTCTTCTCTCCTCCTCTCCTCCTCCTCTCCTCTCCTCTCCTCTCCTCTCCTCTCCTCTCCTCTCCATCTCACAGTCTCTTTGTCTCCGCTTTCCCCCCATTCTCTCAAGCGGAAAGGACTCATGTCTGGAATTTTTGTAGCGACGAAAAACATAAAACAAAGAACCGGCCGAGGCCCCGCGCCGCCCCCACAAAAAGGGACTTCAATGCCCATCGCAAGTACTTATCCCACGATGCTCGCCGGGGCTGTGGCTTTTTTCGGTTTTCTCTTTCTTCTTCTTCGTCGTCTTCTTCTTCTTCTTCTTCTTCTTCTTCATCTTCATCTTCATCTTCATCTTCATCTTCATCTTCATCTTCATCTTCATCTTCATCTTCATCTTCATCTTCATCTTCTACTTCTTCTTCTTTTTCTTCTTCTTCTTCTTCTTCTTCTTCTTTTTGGGGGAAGGGTTGTTTTTTGTTTTCCTTTTGTGTTCTTCGTTTTTTTTTTTCTGGTTATTTTTTATTTATTAATTTTTTTCGTTCTTTATTATTGTTTTTATTTTCTTGTCTTTCATTCTCCGGGTCATTATTCTTCCCTCTCTCTTCTGCATCTTCGTCCCATTCTTATCATCGCCGTTTTCTTCGTCATCGTTTCTCTTCTGTTCCTCCCTCTTAAGATTTTTAGTTTCACTTTCTCTGTTCATTAAGAAAGGAAACAAAGGAGGAAAGAAAGATAGAGAAAAGACGGAAGGAAGGAAACGAGAGAAGCTGAAGGGTGAGAGAAAAAGAAATAGAGAGAAAGAAATATAGAATGAGGGGGGATGGGGGAAGGGATGGATAGGGGGTGACGAGGGGTTAGGGGAGGGAATGAGGAGGGGATGGGGAGGGGGTGGAGGGGTTAGGGGAGGGGGGGGTGGAGGGTGCATCGGCGACGTAAGCGCAGGTCGTGAGAAGACCCTGGGCATGGCAGCCAGGATACCCAACACAGGAAGTCGCGCCGAAGAATAACAACGACTGCGATTTTCTTGGCGTCGAGGGGAGGAGGGGGGTTGTGGGTAAGAGGGTAGGGGGTTGTGGGTAGGGGTAGGGGTTTGTTGGAGGGGGTAGAGGGTTGTGGGTAGGGGATAGAGGGTTGTGGGTAGGGGGTATAGGTGTGTGGGTAGAGGGTAGGGGTTGTGAGGTTATGGGCAGGGGTAGGGGGTTGTGGACGGGGCAATAGTAGAGGGTTTGGGGTTGTGGGAAGGGGGTAAGGGAGAAAGGGGTTGAGGGATGGGGATGGGGGGTGGAAGGGGGTAGGGGAGAA
>NC_051427.1:28616113-28618613 GCF_015228065.2 Penaeus monodon | reverse complement strand
GGGATAGAAGAAGAGAGAGGGGGAATAGATAGAGAGAGACGGGAAAAGATAGAGAGAGAGGGGGGAATAGATAGAGAGAGAGGGGGAATAGATAGAGAGAGAGGGGGGGAATAGATAGAGAGAGAGGGGGGATAGATAGAGAGAGAGGGGGGGAATAGATAGAGAGAGAGGGGGGGAATAGATAGAGAGAGAGAGGGGGGAAATAGATAGAGAGAGAGAGGGAGAGAGAGAAAGAGGGAGAGAGAGAAAGAGGGGGAGATAGAGAGAGAGAGAGAGAGAAAGATGGAGATAGAGAGAGAGAGAGAAAGAGGGAGATAGAGAGAGAGAGGAGAAAGAGGGAGATAGAGAGGGAGAAAGAGGGAGATAGAGAGAGAGAGAGAGAGAGAGATAGAGAGAGAGGGAGATCGAGATAGAGAGAGAGAGGGAGATAGAGGTAGGGTAAAAAAAGAGAGAGAGAGAGAGAGAGAGAGAGAGAGAGAGAGAGAGAGAGAGAGAGAGAGAGAGAGAGAGAGAGAGAGAGAGAGAAGTTAACTGTAACGGCTAGAGTGTTGCCCGCCAGCCAGCCTGCTTCCTCCTAAGTAAATCGTGACTGGCACAGGGCGGCGCAGAATGTCGCTGTCAACGCTCTCTCGCTGTCCACTTTCTTGGCGTTTTCGACTTGCCTCCGCCGTCGCATAGTCTTTTCATGAGGCAGAAATGTCCTTCGCGATCGTCTCGTAGCAAGGTCGTCGTAACACAAAGCTTTAACATTTATTTCGGGATAGAAAACGGTAATTAATGACGTTGCCGGCGTGTTTCTTTTTGAGGCCGGCTGTACGCGCGTCCCCACTACCTGTGCTGCGATCCGATGTGTAGCGTTGCGTACGAACTGATGAATTAGCGCATATTAAATGTGTTTGTTAATGCATTTTAGATAGGAGTTATTTTAATTTTGGGAGAGGGTAAGCAAATTGATCGCATATCACTTTGTTTTACGAAGAGAATCGGATGCATTTGTCGAATACGTTAGGGAGGAGATTACACGAGAAGAGTTATAGTACTTTATAGTTGTCGATTTTTGTTGCATAATTATTGCCAGTCATATTTGGCGTAACGTCAGCGACGGTGGTCGGGAGCGTATTAGCCAGCAGTGTGCAACATATCAGTCAGAGCTTGTTAGTGGGGAAACTTATCCTCAAGCATGGACTACGGTCAAGCCTCCCTGGGAGAGAGGGAAAGGGAGGGAGGGAGAGGTAGGGGGGAAGGAGGGAGACAGACAAACAGAAAGACATATATATATATATATATATATATATATATATATATATATATATATATATATATATATAAAAGAGAGAGAGAGAGAGAGAGAGAGATAGATAGATAGATAGGTAAATGGAGGGAAGAGGGGGAAAGGAAGTGGAGGGTGAGATATCAGGTTTCCAAGGTGTAAATCTGCGAATGCCTTTGGCGATAGAGTTTTAGTAGACAAGGGAAGAAAGGGGAAAATAATTTTAGTGCGTTTTTTTTTCATATACAATAGGTGTGGCTGAAATACGAGTGATTGGGAGAGGGAGAAGGAGAATTGGAGAGGGAGAGGGAGAGGGAGAGGAAGTAGGAGAGGGAGAGGGAGAAGTGGGAGAAGGAAAAGAAGAGGGAGAAGGAGAAGAAGAGGGAGAGGGAGAGGGGTAAGGGGGAGGGGCTGTGAGAGCTAGTCGGCCGAGGCAAAGGACAGGGTATTCCCACGAGAACTCTTTGATATGTAAGCCTCGTATTGTACCTCCTTCCCGCCTGTACGATGATTTTTTTTTTTCTTCTAAGAGAGGGCGAGCGCCGTGATCGCCAAACCCGCCCCGCCATTTTGATTGGAAATGCACCCCCGCGGTCCGTCTCAATGTCCTCCGAGCATTCGATTGGGGCGCGAGAGAATTGTTCGCCGAACGCCCCATCTTCGCAGGGGAAAAAATAGTAAATTCACAATTCTGAGATGGTAGATACGAGAGGCCTTTTATCCTGGCTCGGGAGAGTGTCGCCCGCCCCCAGAAAGTAATCGGGGAACGCCAGAGGTAGACAAAGGGCCAAGCCAAGAGGGTACGGCAAGTGTGTTGATCCCGCGCGGCTCCGGCGGCAGGTCGGCGGCCCTTGGGCAGTGTCGTTGGCTCATTAATTTCCATTTTATCATGCCAGGCCCCGTAAAAACGTCCCCGGGAGCTGTAGTCGTTAACCCATTTCGCGGCGTCGAGGGGGAGAGGAGAGACGGGGAGAGCGCGCGGGCCGAAGAATGGCGTTTCTCAGAAGCCGATTTTCCACACCCGCGCGACCCGGCTCTCCCCGTGATATTTTTTCTCTCGCTTTTCCTATTTTGGAGGAAAAAGAAACTGTCGAAGGGCTTCTTTTGATGTCTCAGAAATGGGAAGGACAGGGCAATGGAGAGGTGGAGGGAGTGGGAGGAGGGTCACTGTCTTCTGAAACTTTAACTTTTTTTGTTATTAAGAGAGAGGATGACGCCGGGAAGGGGGGG
>NC_051427.1:28593613-28606113 GCF_015228065.2 Penaeus monodon | reverse complement strand
AAAAAATTTTTTTTTTTTTGGTTTTTTTTTTAAAAAGGCAAAAGAAGGGGGTTTTTTTAAAAAAAAAAAAAAAAAAAAGATCTTTAGATGTTCTTGTTACCCCACCTACTGCTATTTTTTGTCATCCACCAAATGAGAAATAAGTAGGTGAATAAAGGTTAATAAAAAAAAAAGTCACAAATAGTTTTTGTAATTATGCTTCAAGACCATAAAATTCCAAATTACTGCATTAAAATTGTACTGAAATCTTTTGCTTAACTACTGACCTGACTGCAGGGTGCCATTATCTTTCCAATTAAAGAGACAACATGAGCTGTGCTAATAAAGAAGTACCTGCTTGTGCATGCTGTGATGGATAGCAAAGTTTACACATAGTTTGTTTTCTCTGCTGTGATTTAGTAGTGGTATCCTTTTTTTGTTATTAATATGTGACAAAGTTAGATTTGTTTTCTTATACAATGCCAAGAAGGGTTTGTTGAATGATCTTGTGAAAGTTTCACACTTGTGAACTTGTGTCAAACAAACCCTTCTAGAGAAAGGTAAGGTATGGTTGGTAATAAATTTGTGTGACTTTGAAAACCCTTGCCTCTGAGACCTCCCCCCCCCCCCCTTCTCTTTTTTTTTGTGCCCTTTCCCCTTCCCAATTATTGAATGCTTGCTTTCTCCCTTCCTTCCCTCCTCCCCATCTTCCTCCTTCCCTCACCTCCCATTCTCCCTTCCCCTTGTTTGCCCCTTCCCCATTCCTCCTTTTCCTTCCCTTTCTTTTGGGTTCCAGTTCTGTTTCCATTTCTCTGGCCTCCTAGTACGACTGTCGAGTCAGTAACATCATCCTCCACCTACTGAGGTAGTGGAGCCAGTACTGTAGCTTGATCATGTTCAGTAGAACCATTCCATGTCACTGACTTTATCATTGACTAATATGCATGTTTTGCTGACTTTGAGTGCACGTACTCATACCTCACATTGTAATTTTTTTTTTTTTTTTATAAATATTTACATAAGGTCAGAAGTGTACAGGTAATATTTAGAAATAATATATTTTAAATGAATATGTAGATGATTACTATGACGGTGCTCTCACATCCTTTTATGTTGTTTTTTGCAAACTTTTGTCTTCTTAGTTTCAAGGATAAGAAAGGGATTATATATAAAAAAAAAAGAAGAAAAATGCTTGACATCTGTTCTCATAAATATCCAAACATCCTCTTCTATCTTAAAAGTGGTCTTAACAGTATCCTTAGGGTACATAAATAGCAAATTTAATGAGGAAGTCCTCTCATTTTCCAGATGATGTGACTCCTCCTTCTCTACTTGTCCAGCCTTTTCACATAATTTTGCTTAATAATGGTAAAGGAAGAAATTGATATTGGTATAATGACATTTTTAATAAGGGGAAACAAATTCTCCTCAGGAACAGGAAATACCAATGCAGATGGGACTTACAAACCTTCATTCCTCACTGACCAAGAGCTGAAGCATTTAATCCTGGAAGCGGCCGACGGCTTCCTCTTCGTTGTAGCCTGCGACACAGGACGTATTATCTATGCTTCAGACTCAGTCACTCCAGTCCTAAACCAGCCACAGGTGAGTATTGCTTCCATCAGTAGTCTGTGGATGCAGTGACTCATAAAAGAAAAGTAGATTTGATTATTTGATCATATGTATTTGTTGGGTTGCAGATATGTAAATAGGGATTTAAGAAAGTAACTGTTATCTATATAAGTATGTAATACTCTGGCCATGCAGTAACCTATTATGCTGCTGTAATTCTTTTACTGTAATTAATAAGTATGTCCTGGATTTTATGTTGGCACTGCAATCATATACCCTATAAGAGTGCACTTTAAGGCATTGGTAAAAACTCTTTCACAACGGAACTTTATCGTAGATGCCATTTTATGTCAGCCTTCAAACTATCATTTACATTCCTTTTTGAGAAACTCAAATTTCATTAAAGATATAGACAAGCGTGTTAAGATAATACCTCCTTTACAGAGTGACTGGTTCGGATCAAGCGTCTATGAACACGTGCACCCAGAAGATGTGGAGAAAGTAAGAGAACAGTTAAGTACCCAAGAGCCAGCCAACCAAGGACGTATTCTCGATCTCAAGACTGGGACTGTTAAGAAGGAAGGCCATCAGTGTATGTATCTAAGCAGTTAGATACTGTTTGTTTGTGTCTATGAGTAACATTTCTCACAGAGGATTGGATAGAGGGACATGGTGATTTATATCTGTCCAGTCCAATTATTGGTCCAGTCCTTGCTGTAATGAATAAGCTGAGCTTTGCTATGTCTTTATGTAAATGTGATCATAATACATCTAGATAACAAAATTATCCATGTTATGTATGCTTGTCCATGACTTTAAAACAAAATTCCTAGTAAAGTACTACAACATATTATATTTATTATTACTAAAAGACCTTAAAAGACCTTAAAAGCAGCATACCCAGCAATGTGAGTGGTGAAGTGGTTAACTTTGGTTAGTTTAGAATTGATGATATGAAGACAGTTGTGATAATTAAAAAGATTGATGCTAATTACCTTCCTTTTTTTTACAGCATCAATGAGACTGTGTATGGGCTCCAGACGTGGATTCATTTGCCGCATGAAAGTTGGTGCAGTTACCCCTGAGAACATGAATTCTGGTCACCTAAATCGGCTGCGTCAGAGAAATTCCCTAGGCCCCGCAACTGATGGACACAACTATGCTGTAGTCCATTGCACAGGTTACATCAAGAACTGGCCTCCTACAGGCGTGCAGGTACAGTGCCAAAATTTTACAGTGATTTTGAGGTTATCAGTCAAGACATGTACAATTTTCTTTATTTCTCTTGCAAATATTAGATATATGATCAGATCATATGAAGAAAAAAAATGAAAATTACTTATTATCTGTGATCATTATGTAAAAGTGCACCTACTTATATTTATCTCTTATTAAGAGATGTTCAAAATGTCTGGAAAGCCAGAATGATAATTTCCATCAAAGTGTAGTGGGTAATAGAAATTTTGTCTGTATCCATTATTGATTATTACCATTTTACTGCAAAATGTAGGCCATATGAAAGACTAACCTATACATTTTGAATGTAGTCTGAAATATAAACCATTGCCAGAGAATGGTAAATTTTGAAAATGTTCATAATTTTTTAACAAAATAGCTGACAGAAATTTTCACTCCCACAGATGGACCGAGCTGAAGAGGAGGCTCATGGATCCTCCCACTGCTGCCTTGTGGCTATTGGCCGCCTTCAGGTTACCTCGGCACCAAACACCTCAGATCTCATGGGATCAAACTCGCAAAATGGTTAGTCATGGGTCAATGTGAAAATTTGTAGAAAGACATTTTTAAGCTGTCTGCACTTAGCACTGGAGGAAGTTATTTGCACTTTGGGACATATTTATCCATATGCTATCTCTTTTTCATCAGTCAAGTGGGTATTGTAGCAAGTTGTGAAATGAAGTCACAAAGCAGGAACTGAAATTATTTTAATTGCATATTTATATTATGTGACAAATTGATTCTATATTGCATTGGCATTCAATATTTGACAGATGTCACTGTAAACAAATCAAGTAATTTACCAAATTATGTACATTCCTTTTTCAGAGTTCATTTCTCGTCATGCCATGGATGGCAAATTCACTTTTGTCGACCAGCGGGTTATGACAGTCCTGGGATATTCTCCACAAGAGCTGTTGGCCAAGCCATGCTTCGACTTCTTCCACCCAGAGGATCAGACACACATGAAGGAAAGCTTCGATCAGGGTGAGTGCAGAATTGTGTAAATAATAACCCTGCTGAAAAGTGGAAAAAAGTAGTGGGTTATAAGTGATTTTTGGAATATACATGCTATTGATAATTTTTAGAAGCTCGTCTATGGGGAATGGATACTCTCCTGCCCTGAGATGGATTGCAAGTAATTATAAAAATCAGAACATGAATGATGTTTATTTTCCTAGGTTTGGTTAGAATTTTTTTCTAAATGTGTTTCATTTCTCTTGCAGTATTAAAACTGAAAGGCCAAGTGATGTCAGTTATGTACCGCTTCCGTGGAAAGAACCGAGAGTGGGTTTGGCTGAGGACTGCCGCCTTTGCATTCCTCAACCCATACACAGATGACATTGAGTACATTGTCTGTACAAATAATGCAGCCAAGTAAGTGATGCTCATTAAAGGCAGATGAGTACCATGATGAATGTTTTTAATCATGATAGATTAGCCAAGTATCAGTTTTTCCCATTTATATTAGGTATGACATTTGGTAGTAGGATACAGTAAGAGTGAATGAACCAAGTAAAGAGAACAACACCTCTAACAAATTTTCCTCCAGAACTGTCCAAGGAGGCGGCGAAATGAGTGCCAACACGGAGCACCAGGAAGTCAGTTCGGTCAGCAGCCAGTATGGCACCCATCAGCCAGGCTTGGAGTACTCTTTACAGCGGCAGAGAGAACTGTACCCACACATGGTCCAGTCACACATTCACAGTACGTGTTTTATTCTTGAATATTTAAAAAGCAAGAAGTCCTTTTGGATTTTTTTTATTGGCTTGTTAACCCAAGTGAGGTCTTTTTTTTGTGTGTGTAATAGGAATGGTTAAGGGTGTTGGCTTTGGTGTGTAGTAGACTTTGGGGAAAAGAGATGGTACATTAAAGTTTTAACTGGAGACTGCTAGCCTTATTTTACTTTACCATTATCCTTTTGTGGATTCATCCCTTTTATTTTCAACACATTAAGGAAAAGGAAAGAAAAGAAAAATCAGCCATTGCTTTATTATTTTTTTTAAGCTATAGAGTAGGTCTCTTTTTGTGAAACATCAAAAGCTGTATATTTTGTCTTTTGTGGATGACCCAAATGCTGGGGTCCAAAGTGTATGAGCTGAAGATTAAAACTTGACCATTCGTCTTCAGGCACTGATCTTCCTGATGATGGAACCTTCCAAATAAGTATGTTGAAGTCTGTATATCACAATATATATAAACAAATAAATATGTCAAAGAAAAAAAAAACACCTGTAGTGCTTTTAATTAACAAGAGATGATATAGCGACTCAATCTCATGTTAGCTAAGTTCCATAGTCGTGTAATTCTATTAGCTTATTCACTGGAGAACATAGCACTGTATTTTAAGAAACCTGTAGACGGCAAGATGTTTCGTTGAGATTCTGTTTTGTATTTGTGTATTTGCAGTTTCTCTCTTGCTTTTGCTCACACTTGCTCTAACTTTTACTCGTGACCATGCACATCTATTCTCTCTCTCCCTCTTCTCCTATGCTTTTTTCTTGCTCTTTATTCCCCTATGTGTATTGTCCTTCTTGTCTTTCCCTCCTCTCACTTTGACCTTCTCTCTCACCCATCCTCTCCCCTTCCCTTTTCTCTTTCTTGTTCTCCTTCCCTTCTCTCACTCTGCTCACTTTCTCTCTCTGGTAGATAAAATTACTTATTTTGTTTGTTTGTTTGATTTAGTTTTTTTAATGTTGATATTTTTGTTCTGTTTGTGTTTTTGATACATATTATTTTGTAGTGACTATTTTATGTATACCAAATGGCACACATAGTTATAAGGATAACAGAGGATTTGTTTTAGATTTGGATTATCTATTTTCAACCTCCATTTTTAATTTATTTTTATTGAATTATTGTATTGATTTTTCCCTGTTTTAATTTTTAAACCTTCTCTAATGATGAAAGTTTGCCAAAACATTTAGATTAACTGAAATTATCTACACAGGCTCAGTCACCTTTTCAAAGTTGAAAATTATATTCATCATGGCATTTTTGCAGAGTTTAATTTTTTCTCTTGTGCCCTTTTTTTAGTTTGATATTTTATATCCTGCAAGACACCTCAGTCTTTACAAGCAGCCGTGCATCAGCTCAAATAACATTTCCGTCCCCTCTTCTCCTCTTCTGCAGCAGGTTCCGGCAGACCAAGCAGTACCCAGGGCGTGTACAGTGGCTATGAGGCTGGGGCTTCACCCTTAGCCGGCTACTCCCCAACCACCCCTCAGGCCACTCCACTCACCTCCCAGTCCTCCTCCAGCCTTCCACGCAACACAAAGTCGTCCTCGCCTCCATCTACGGCACAGGCAACTGCTTGGTCCAATCCACACATCAGACAGGTAGAATTTTGTGCAGTGCTGTGCTTTGGATGACTGTGCCTGTGTATGTGTTTGCCTGAATGTCCTTGTGTGGTATTATGTGTGAGGATAACTTTTTTTTTTTTTCTATTGCTTTTGTCTTATTCTCTTGGAGAAAATGAAATCAAACATTGTCTGTTTTGAAAGAGCTTATTAGTGCGACTGAGTCTGTGGCTTTTGACATTTGTTCTATTGTGACTAAGGATTGATTAATAGTTTACACTTCAAGTAAACAGTAAGGTGGATCTCTTTATACATTAATTATCAATACCCTGAACTTTGAAGTTTATACATATTTTATTTGAAAATATTTTTTAAGCAACATTTATCTCATTTTTGAAATATAAAAAAAAAAGGAAAAAAGTGACAAAGACGGCATTTACTGAATTCTCCTGTGTACATTTCAGAGTGGTGACGGGTACACTTACAGCAGCAACATGAGCCCGTCCCGCTCCCCCTCCACCCCCTCGTACACTCCCCGTTCTCTGCCGTCGTACACTCCAGCAGCTGGCTCCTCAGGTTGGTAGTCTGATAGGCGGTGCTGGATGAGCTGAGGCTGTTGTCAACAGTTCAAGGGTTATGTCCAGAGTAAAGGACTCTTGTGTGGTATCAATAGGTAGTTCAGGATGGGAATAACTTCTATTTGTTTTTTATCGCTTATTTTTCATGTAATAATTTATTTGCTGTTCTTATTTTGAATGTGCATTAAGTATTAACCCTTTGCCTCAGGATGGCATGTATGTTGTGTTATGCCGGGAATGGCTATCTTGCCAGGGACTTGTATGTCATACCTCCTTTATCTCATTTCAGCAGAGGATTGTGTAGGAGTTAGGTAAAAAAAAATATATATTTTAAAGGCCTCAGTATTTCAGATGTGCCTGTATCAGAGCTAAAATACAGGACTTTGCATATACACCGTGAAAATAAGTACATTGGTTGCCCTTACATGGCATGCACTACCATGGTTTATGTGTGGCCCATGGAGTTCATGGTGCTTTAGTCAGCCCAGAGACATTGAGTTAATTTCTTTAAAGATGGCAATGTGTATTATACAAATTTCATATTGTTTATATATCTTTAATTTTTTTTTTAAAGTGCTGTTGTAATTTGTTCTTTGTGAAGATTGATGATACTCCCTTTTTACATAAGGATTACTTAAAGGTCATTTTGCTTTTATTGCAGGAATGTGGCAGTATCCCAGCATAGGTGCGGAGGGGACGAGTGCAGGCCCATCCACCAGTTCAGGCCACCCGGGCACTGCCTCAGGTCACCACCCGGGCAGTGGTGCTCCAGGCACTCAGCCAGAGCTCACTGACATGCTGCAAATCCTTGACCAGTCTGGAGCCACGAGCTTTGATGACCTAGGAAACATGTTCAATACAAACTTTGAATGAGGACCCCAGAGTGTAGTGTTGCCCCTCACAAAAGACTCAAGTGCGAGTGCTTCGACTGTTGCTGCTACTCGTAAGGTGAATTCGTAAGGGAGAGTCTTGGTATCCACCCACTACAACATTGTTCATTTTTATGTCTCAACAAGTGCCTCAACGACAGTCTGATCAGATTCGGTAATTCCCACATATTTTTTGTAGGTAGGCCTCTTTCTACTTCGCGAAGGTATGTCAGAATTGTTTATTTAGTGGAAAGTTCAAATAATACTGGATACTGGAACTCCCTTAACAAAGTAGCTTCCAGATTAGTTGCTGTCAACTGGGACAATGCCTGATGTACTGTACAGGCAGGACATTTGAGAAGAAAACAAAAATATGTTGGCCTATGCATATTTACAGTGACAGGTACTTATCTGTCGTAATGGGTAAACCATTATTATTGCATCTTTTAAAGTGTAATTAGGTAATTTTTTAAAAAATATTGTAATTATTATAATGGTTTTATTTTTTGTTGTGCATTTGCACTTATTGAAAAGTTTTCTTTGATACATGCAGCAAAATTTGCATTGTATCTGTAGAAAAACCAGCATTTATTTGCTTAGACAGTATTACCCTCTACAGTGCAACCTTTGGAAAATATTCCATATGCTGTAGTAATAATCAAATTGCATTTATGCAATAAGTTTTTTTTTTCTCCTTTTTTCTTTTTCTTTTATCTTATTTGTTTTTGCTGCTGGTAATCAAAGTGTTTCGTCCTTGTATAGGTATTAATTTTATGGTCCCTGAAAGGGAGATAATGATTGAATTATTTTTCCAAGCTGTACTTTATCATAACTTAGGGATTTCTCTACACTGTATATTTATGCACAATTTAGAGGAGTTAGCCTTCAAGCACATGTCCAGGAATGAAGAAAATGTGAGTGTCTCATTATTTTTTTATGTTTGCTTCTTTGAGCCTAGCATTGGAGATTTGAAGAGATCTTTGCCGTGGATGCAACATGCGTGTGCTCATTTTTATTTCACTTCTCACCCCATGCAAACCAAGCAACATCCTCAGTAATCAGAGCAACAAAACACACTCTTCATTTGTCAATCCTCATCTGCCACCGCGCAGGGTCTTCCAGGCTTCAACTTACTGTGAAACTTCATTTCCTGTTCCAGATGGTTTGGAGGAACAGACACTGTTGGTTCTCTCTCTCTCTTTTTTCCGTATTTGTTTTTAATCAAATCTGCGACGACCTTGTTGCTGAGGTTGACTGCAGGTGCGAACAGGGTCATGTGGGGGCGAGTTCATTGCAGGTAGGGTGGTCAGGGTCTTTCACTAATTGTTACTCCTTAGATATACTGTTTTGTTGAACTTGGGGTTTAGGGCACTAACATTCTTCCTCATTACAAGAATGGTGAACAGGAACATAGATGGTCTTTTCATATTTGTAGTTCAGGTGTCTAATATTATGCTCCTTTTAGGTAGATTTTGTGATTGTAAATTTGTCTGTCTTACTACTTTGAAGGTTGAATAACCATTATGCAGTTGTTTTGTTTTTTCTGTTTATTGGAGCTTTGATGCTATTGATATAGCTCAGTTTGTACAATGACTGTGTAATATATATTTTGTCTTCTTATGATGTCAGTACAAGGTATCTCAGAGCTCTGAGAGCAAGTTTTGCACGGCTGGTGCACTGTCACCAATATCTATTTAATTTTGGACATATCATTCGTGGCTAGAGGGAGAAATGGGCTTATGGCTTGGTACAAAAAGGCCCATGGACTGAGACTTGATACAGGTTTTTTTAGTTTTCTTTTTTTTAATATCTGCAAAAATCTAGTGTAGCTAGCTGATTTTGTAGCCAGATAGTGTTGAAAATACATTATAAGCATTCCTCTATTGTAATTTTAGGGTGGTGATAGAGAGATGTGTGCCATGTCTCCATGGGTTTTGTGCCAACAGGCTGCAAGCCTTGAATGTAACCTTGTTGAATACAGAACTAGGTAAAATTGGACTGCAGTCCAACTTCTCAAGAATTAGTGGAAATTTTGGATAAAACTTTTTTTTTTCTTTGTAAAAAACAAGGTTTGACAGTATCCCTCAAGTCTGTAGTTGTAGATGAATAAAGACGGATCTGCAGATGTCTGCAATTTTGGGTCTTTGTTGTGTGTATGTAATATCAAGCATGATTGTGTATGCTTTGAAAGATTTACTTGTGTACAACTGAAGGTTTATATATATAAGGGAGTCATACCTGTAAATACAAACCAGTACTGTATGCAAGTGTGAAGACCATTTATTTTATTGTACTTTAACTGATAACTAACCAAATTGTTAATATGGGGCTGGTATGGATGTACAATGATGTTCACCCAGTGACGCAAATCGAGGAAAACAGTGGAAGAAAGTGAAAGCAAAAACTAGGAACCAAAACAAAAGCGTGTGTTGCTGGTCATATGAGCGCAGCATGGAAGATGTAGTGTGTGTATTAATCAAGGTATTTAATTATGTTTTTAAGCCATGATTTGTGCATCAGGAAACATGAGGCACAAGTTGGAATAGCTTTGTCAGTGGCCATATTAATATAAGGGAAGACTGTGTTGTGGGTCCTGTGTGCGGAGCCGAAGGAGCAAGCCGTTGGTCCACACTCACCAAGGAGCTCTGCCAGTGCAATATTTGCTGCAGCACCATGCCACGCTAGTGGGGCATGGCTGACTTTTTTGTCACAATAATCATCTGATATACTAATTAATTTTTGTACAATTGTAATCCACTTCAAAATACAATTAGAATTACTTTAAATAATCCTAGCCACTTTGTGTGAACTGGGAAAAAAAATGTAAACAAAAAGCAGAAAATCTGTAGCCCAAAATGAGATCTTATTTTCTTTCCCCCTTTGTATGTTAAATCTTTTTAACTGGGGAAATGTGTGTGGGCTTCTTGTCCAGCCACAAAGGCTGATGTTTCATTGCAAAGTCCGGTGAGATTAAAATTGAATTCTTGTCTGTTCCATAATACCAAACGAGAGATACTTGTTTACAAAATACATTGATTTATGGATGTGTATCAGTAACTCTCATCATTGTATTCTGTAAACCAGTGTGGTGAATTGGTTGGATTACAGACCTAAGAATTATTTTGAATCACTATGTAACACACAGTAAAACATAATTTTTATATGCATTTGTAAGATGTTGAAACATCACAGAACTTTCACTAATTGATTAATTTTTCATCCTCTATCGTTTATACTTCTGTATAAAAAAAGAAGAAATGTTTTCAGTGTTGCAAACCTTGACTATGTTGGCAGGACCCGACGGGATGCTCAATTACAGCTGGCTGTCTAGCATACTTTCCCGAGGACTGATTGGCAGTCAGGGTTGCTCATGCTCACCCCTCTGCGCTAGTTGGTCATGATGATCACAACTCTTTTTAAACTATTTATTTTAGATATTTTATTACCAGTTGCCACCGCGTGTATTTATTACAGAAATCAGTAGCTTTAAAAAGGATAGATCTGTATGGTAGTTACAGGAATAGAGGTTTTATTACAGTCGCTTCCACTGTCATGGATGGAGGTTGTTTGTGGAAGCTTTGTAGGTGTCCAGCACAAGTTACCATTAAATATGTAATCATTTTTACATAAGTTAAAAAAAAGTATTGAAGAAAGAAAACTGCAATCAAAGTATGTATGTTATGTCCCTTGTGTGGGGGAAGGGGCTATCATCTCACATAAAATTGGCCAACAGTCCAGGTTTGGGCTAACATAGTCACAGGTTGGGAATTCACCTGTTCTCTGTATGTAAATCGCTGTCTTCAGTACCATTTTTATATAAGTATGAGTGCAATGTTTTTTAGAACAATTATTTAAGTACATAGACCTAGCAGTATTAGTGTATGCTATCCTCTGTTAACATAGCTTATGTAAAGGAACTGTATTTGCAGATGGAGCACAGGTGAATTCACTGAAATGACTGTCCTGTGTGTCTACTCATTATCTAGTACTACTTCTAATAAACTTACACTTATCGGACTTTAAGTATGTAAATTACTGACGTATAAATAAACTTATGTCCGCAGTTGTTGTTTTTTCTTGGCACACCCTTCGTTTCATTTTTTGTTTGCTAAATAATTTTAGAATTACTTTTGGTTGATTATGTTTCTGTGAGTCTTCTGCATGGGTCATATAATTTCAATTTAAGATGTAAATGGGGGGGGCGTAGCTGGAAAATCAGTTACTTCATCTCCTATGACATTCATATATGATCAAACATTAATGTGGCATTTGTAAGGTTAAGATAGAGACTATTCTTTCAAAATAAACCTATTCTTTCAAGATAAACTTGTAATCTTAGGCTTTACAGGAAAAATATATATCCCATTGGTGGAAAAAGCATAAGATAATAGTGTGTGAAGGTACCAACATTAGACTAACATGTTTCATCCTAATTTAATTCATTTCTAATGTAATAGTAGTAAGGCAAACAGAAAATGTTATAATCAAGCTGTGAGACAATTATTTAATTGGTGTATCTTCTAGTGATGGCAATTTGTTTTGAACTGAATGCAGTGGCAAAACAAATCTGCCTCACAATGGAAAGATAAGTTGGTATCAGCAGCAGTTCTGAAATCTTGGTTCCTTATTACTTTTTGTTACACTTTATCAGATTTGTTGCGAAGAATGTTACTATCAGCCAACGTACTTTTGTGGAAAAAGGCTTTGGACTTCCACATGAAGAGGAATAAGGACAGGGGCGATGAGACTTCCATTCTGAATCTAGAGGGAACGAGAACACATGCAGATACCCATAAGCACAAGCATGTACCTTACCTCCCACCAAATAGTCTTTATTGTGAGGTTGGATTTTCTCGCTTTCTCTCACTTGGCCCTTTCTCTCGTCATCACGTCATCTGTACCTTCCTTCTCCATGTCCTCCATGGCTCTAGTTCACCTCCATTTCGTCCACATCCCCCATCCCTCCT
>NC_051427.1:28582087-28587087 GCF_015228065.2 Penaeus monodon | reverse complement strand
CTCCCAAGTTCGTTATAAGTTCTAGAACCTCCATAAGTAATCCGACCCGATTCTCTTTCCCCTTTTACGCCAAAGCAGCATAAGAAGCCGACTCCAAAACAAATGAATCAACGTCGGATTCGATACCTTGATTTTGCCTCGTTTTTTGTTTTGTTTTCGGTTTTTGGAGGGGAGGGTCGTCTCCTTTCGTGATTGCTTTTTCAAGACGGATGTATAATGCTATTTGTCTCCTGTTGCAAAGTGGAGATTTTGTTGACTTTATCGTTTTCATTTAAAGGATCGTGATGTAATAAATGGTAATATGTTATAGAATCAAACGTGAATGATTGATGACTACAGAATGATAATAATGAGAATAATGATAATAATAGGAATGATAACGATAATAACAAAAGGAATAATGATAATGGTGGTGATGATGATGATGGTATTAATAATAATAATGATAATAATAATAATAATATAATGATAATATGACAATAATAACAATAATAATGAAATACAAATAATAATGACATAATAAGAATAATAAAATAATAATAATGTAATAATATAATAATAATTAATAATAATAATATATAATAATAAATATAATACATAAAACAAAACAAATACATACTAAATACAATATAATAATATACAATAATAATAATAATAATAATAACAATAAATAATAATAATATAATATAATAATATAATAATGATAATGATACTAACCATAATAATAATAATAATCATAAATAATACGAACAATAATAATAATAATAATAATATAATAAAAGAATGATAATAATAATAATACTAATAATAATAATAATGATAATAATAATAATAATGATAATAATAATATGATAATAGTAATAGTAATAATAATAATAACAACACAACAGTAAAACAACAATAATAATAAATAAGAATAAGATAATAATAAATAATAATAATAATATAATAATTTTAATAATAACAATAACAACCAACAACAAAAACAAACAACAACAAAACATAAACAACATACAACAAACAAAAATAACAACAACAACAAAAAAACAACAACAACAAACAAACAAACAACCACAACAATAATAATAATAATAATATAATAATAATAATAATAATAATAATAATAATAATGATATTAATAATGATAATGATAATGATAATGATAATTAATAATCATATAGGCAGTGGCTCATTAACGTTATTGTAGGTTAGATAAGTGGTACTAATAAAAGTCAGGTTTTATTAGCTTAGGGCAATTTAGGTTAACTTGATGAAAACTTGGATAAACAGGTCAGGTCAGGGAAGGTTAGGTAAACAGGTCAGGTTAGGTCAGATTGGATAAACAGGTCAGGGAAGGTTGGATAAACAAGTCAGGGAAGGTTGGATAAACAGGTCAGGGAAGGTTGGATAAACAGGTCAGGAAGGTGGAAAGCAGGGTTCAGGGAAAGTTGTAAAAAAGTGTCAGGGAAGGTGGATACATAAACAAAATAAACAAAGTCAAGGGAAGGTTTTTTTTGGGGGAAATTGGATAAACAGGTTAGGTCAGATTGGATAAACAGGTCAGGGAAGGGAAGGTTGGATAAACAAGTCAGGGAAGGGAAGGTTGGATAAACAGGTTGGGTCAGGTCAGAGAAGGTTGGGGAAAAGAGAGAGCTGGATACGCAGTTTGCATAACCTTATAAGGTCAAGTTAGGGTCAGGTCTGCTGGATAAAAAAAAGCCAGGTCGGGTAATATTCGGAAACAGATAAAGGTTGGATAAACATACATGGTCAGGTCAGGGAAGGATGGATACACAGATCAGGTCAGGTCAGGTCAGGTCAAGTCTGGGAAGGCTGGATATACAGATGAAGTCAGGGAATGGAAAGTTGGATAAACAGATAAGGTCAGTCAGGGAATGTTCGAAAAAAAAGTCAGGTCAAAGAAGGTTGGATATGCAAATCAGGTCAGGTAAGAAAATAAACAGATAAGGTCAAGTCAGAAAAGGTTAGATAAATAAATAAGGTCAGGTCAGGGAAGCTTAGATAAACAGATAAGGTCAGGTCAGAGAGGGTCAAATAAATACACAAAGTCAGGTAAGGGAAGGTTGGATAAACAGATCAAAACCAGGTTAGGGAAGGTTAGATAGAAAGATTAAGTCAGGTTGGATAAGGTCAGGTCAGGGATAAAGAGATAAGGTCATGTCAGGGAAGGTTGATAAACAGATAAGGTCAGGTCAGAGATAAAGAGATAAGGGAAGAATTGATGAACAGGTAAGGTCAGGTCAGAGGATGTTGGATACAAAGATCAGCTCAGTCAAGGAAGTTGGATAAAGAGGTAAGGTCAAGTCAGGAGGGAAGGAAGGATAAACAAATAAGGTTAGGGAAAGTTGGATAAACGGATCAGGTTATGTTAGGGAAGGTTGGATAAACTGATCAGGTCAGGGACGATTGGATAAGAAAATAAGGTCAGGGGAGGATGGATAAATTGATGTTGATAATGATAAATAATAACAATAATATTGATAATAATGATATTCAATAACAATAATTATATCAATAAGGTTAATGGTCATAATAGTAACAATATTTATGATAATAATGACAACAACAACAATAATAATAATAATAATAATAATAATAATAATAATAATAATAATAATAACAATGATAGTAGCAGTAATAATAGTAATGGCGATGATAATGATTATAATAAAGATATTTATCATAATAATGATACTGATACTAATGATAGTGATGATAACAACAACAACAATAATGATAATAATAATAGTAATGATAACAATAGTGTTTCTGACAAAGTGATACCTTTGGAGGATCACAGGGCTTTCAAATTACAAGCTATGTGGTGTGCATATACAAAAAGCAACATTCACATTACATACGTGACTGTAATATGACGAATGACTTCAGAACACCTGGCTTGGGATTGCTTCGATGTTTCGATATTACAAAACGTGTTATTGATACAGAAATGCTTCGGGGGTATTCTAATAGTGTATCCTGACTTGGCATGCTATTATTATCAAATGATTCTTATACTACTTACTAATACATACTTACTGCTACTACTACTACTACTACTACTACTACTACTACTACTACTACTACTACTACTACTACTACTATTATTATTATTATCATTATTACTCTTAATGTTACTATTCTTGTTGTTATTGCTGTCTTTCTCACAACTTTATCGCTCACAGGTAGGATCAGGCCGTTTCTTAATAACAACAACAACCAAGAGGATTTTGTATCTCGTACCTCATTGAGTTATATAAAAAATCAATGGAGAAAAAAGGTACCATTTCCCCCTCCCTTTCCCTCTCCTCTCCCTCCTCCCCTCCCTTTTCCCTTTCCCCTCCAGCCCCCCCCCCTTCCTTCCATCCTCCTTTCCCCTCCTACCCTCCTCATTTTCCTTTCCCCTCCTCCCTCCCTCCTCCCCTTTCGCCTCCCCCCCTCCTCCCAAGGGTTAGCTTCGGCCACAAAAAAGCGCCGTCGGTCAAATGCGCTGAATAGCGTAGTCCCTTGCAAGACCTCTCCTTGCACGGTCCCAGGTAGCCCCTCGCTTGCCTCTGTGCCCGTGCCCCTCTGTCCTCGGGTGTAAAAATGTTGCAGGGTTGTTGCAAAGCTCGCGTGCAATATTGTGAGCGGCACGGGCTGTAGGATTTTTAAGGAGGGGGGGAGTAGGAGGGTATAATGGCTGGGTTTGGGCATCTGACCTCAGGAGTCTCCGGGTCCTTTGAGGCGTTGCAAGGCTTGTTGTGACTCCTCGTGCAACATTGGGAGGCGCGTGACAGACGTGTTTTGATGGAGATACCTTTTTTCCCCTTTCTTCCTTTCTTTTTTTATGTCAAATCTCTCTCGCTCTTTAACGGCGATAAACAGTTAAGTTTCTCGCTCATGTTTCGTGACGTCGAAATCCGCACAAGAAGTGATCGCTGTTTATTTTTTTTCCTTCGAGAAATCGGCCCAAGTGGATGGAATTTAGTTGGGTAGAGAACGTACTGGAATGGAACTCTTAGCATACTGACTAAAAAAAGGGCCAATAGTACCATTCGGAAAGCGGGTCATAAGAGAATATGAATAAGAATAATAAGAAAAAGCGAGAAAAAAAAACGAGGAACTGAAAATACAAAAGAATAATACGTAAATCGTTCACATGAAAGAAAAAAAAAAAAAAAAATGGACGTTTTTTTATTTTTTTTTTTTATTATTTATAAGCACGACAATGTGAACCAATGAATAACAAAAGGAACAGGAATTAGAAAATAAAACAAATGTACACATACCCCAGTACAAATCTATCTCACACACAATATTCGAGATGAAAGAACATGAGTAAGGACATGTGGTGTGGAAGATGTCGCCGGCGAGTTATCCAGAGGGAGATGACCGGGACAAAAAAAGAGGAAGGAGAGAAGAAGGGAGAGTGATGACGATGAGAAAAAAAAAAAAACGAGGGAAGTTAAGGGGGAAAAAAATCTCTAAAGAGGGCAACAAAAAGCGTTGAGCTGTGAATGGGGTAGAGCTCACTGCAACACACTCTCGACTACCCACGACCAGGTAGCCGTGTGCCTCTCTCTCGCTCCCTCTCTCTCTCTTTCTCTCTTCCTGTTTCTCTGTGTGTCGCTCCCTCTCTCTCTCTTTCTCTCTTCCTGTTTCTCTGTGTGTCGCTCCCTCTCTCTCTCTTTCTCTCTTCCTAGTTTTCCGATGTGTGTCGCTCCCTACTCTCTCTCCTTTCACCTTCTGGTTCTCTGTGTCTGTGTAGTTAGTTCTATTTTCTTTGTCTGTCGTTGCTCTGTATCGTCTCTTGTCTCTTTTTCTCTCTCTCTCTCTCTCTCTCTCTCTCTCTCTCTCTCTCTCTCTCTCTCTTCCATCTTCTCTCTCTCTCTCTTTCTCTTTTTCTTTCTCTCTTTCTTTCTCTCTCCTTCTCTTCCTGTCTCTCTGTCTGTCTGTCCGTCACTCTCTCTTTCTATATCTGTCTCTGTCTATATGCC
>NC_051427.1:28567087-28577087 GCF_015228065.2 Penaeus monodon | reverse complement strand
AGAAAACACACACACACACACACACACACACACACACACACGTACACATATGGGAGACATACAGAAAACACACAAACACACACACACACATACGCGCAGAACCAGACATGCGCACACAAACAACCGGAGGGGTAGGGGGGGGGTGAGGAAAGGAAGTGTGGAAGGAAGGAGAAGGGCAAAGAGAGAGAGAGAGAGAGAGAGAGAGAGAGGGAGAGGAGAGAGATGAGAGAGAAGAGAAAAAGAGAGAGAGAGAGGAGCGAGAGAGAGAGAGAGAGAGAGAGAGAAGAGAGAGGAGAGAGAGAGAGAAGGAGAGAGAGAGAGATGAGAGAGAAGAGAGAAAGAGAGAGGGAGAGAGGGAGAGAGAAGAGAAGACCGAAGAGAAACGAAGAGAGAGAGTAGAGAGAGAGGAGAGAGAGAGAGAGATGAAGAGAGAGAGAGAAAGAGAGAGAGAGAGAGAAAGGGGGAAGGGAAAGAAAAGATAAACGAAGGTAGAAAGGAACGGATGAAGAATAAGAGAAGGGGATCGGAGGAGGGGGTGGGGGAAGAGGGAGGGAGGGGAAGGGGGCAGGAGGGAGGGAGAGGAGGAAGGAGGAAGGAAAGGAAAAAACTGAGGGGGGTCGTTGAATTGCAGCGACCATCTTGCAGACGAAAAACGTGCAACGGAGGACTTCCAGGTAGCGGTGTTTAAGAAAAGAGGGAAGGGGGGAGGGGGTTGGGGGAGAAAGGAGACGAGGGAGGATGAAAAATAATAGAAAAAAAGGGGGATTGGAAGCGGGGAAAGAGGAGGGAGAGGGAAGGACTGAAGGGAGGGAGGGAGGGAGGGAGAGAAGGAGGGAGGGAGAGAGGGAGGGAAGGAGGAAGGAGGAAGCGAAGGAGGGAGGGCGGGAGGGAGAGAGGGAGGGAAGGAGGGAGGGCGGGAAGGAGAGAGGGAGGGAAGGAGGGAGGAAGGAACGGAGGGGGGGGAGGGAATAGAGGGCTTTTGAAGGAGGAGGGAAAGAAAGCAGTGAGAGCAGGGAGGGATGAAGGAGGGGAAGAAGAAAGATGGATGGACGTGCTTAGAAGGAAGGGGAAAGTGGAAGAGGATGAGAGGGATAAAAGGGAAGGAGGGAAGGAAGGAGTGAAAGGAGGGAAGGAGGGAGGAAGGGGAGAAAGGAGGGAAGGGTGGAGGGAAGAAAGGAGGGAAAGAGGAAGCGAAGGAGGGAAGAAAGGAGAGCAGAAAGGAGAGAAGAAAGAGGGAAGGTAGGAAGGAGGGAGGGAAGGAAAGAAGGAGGGAAGGAGGGAAGGAGGGAAGGAGGGAAGAAAAGAGGGAAGGAGGGAGAGAAGAAAAGAGAGAAGAAGAAAGGTGAGAAGAAAGGAGGGATAGGAAAGAGACAGGAGAGACAGAACTCGGAAGGAGAACTTGCTTGAGCGATTCGGAGTTGATCGTACGAGAGGCTCGCGAGTAGATCGCCTCTCATTGAAAAGGGGTGTGTTGTTTGGTTGTTGTTTTTTGGGGTGTGTTTGTTGGGTTTGTGTACGGGGTGTGATTGGGTGGTAAGTTGAGGTTTTGGTTGGTGTAGTGTCGTTTCGTGGTGTGGTTTGTTTTTTTGTGTTGGTGGGTGGGTGTGTGGTTGGGTGTGTTGGTTGTCGTTGTGTGGTTGTTGTGGGTTGGTGTTGTTTGGTGGTGTTTGTTTTGAAGGTGTGTTTTGGGGTTGTGTGTTGGTTTGGGGTGTGGTTGTGCTATGTGTTTTTGTGGCTGATTTGAGATTTGTGTGCTTGTTTGGTGTGTATTTTGGTTGGGTGGTGTGGGGTTTTGGTGTTTGGGGTTGTATGTGTTTGTTGTTGAAGGTTGTTTGTGTTGTGGGTTTTTTGTTGGGTGGTTGTGGGGGTTTTGGGGTGGCGTTTGTGTGGTTGGTTGGATTGTGTCTGTGGTTGTTGTTTGGTGTAGTGTCGGTGTTTGGTTGTGTGATGTTTTGTGGATTTTTGTATGGTGTGTGGTGGGTTTTGGGGTTGAGTTTGTGTTGGTGGTGGTTGTGTTTTGTTGTGGTTGAGGTGTGGGCTTTGTGTGGGGGGGGGGTGCGTTTGGTGTGTCTGGTTTTGTTGGTGTGTGTTGTTGGTGGTGGTGGGGGGTTGTGGTGTGTGTGGTGGTGGTTCGTGTGAGTCGTGTTGTCGTATGTGTTGGGTACTGTTTGTTGGTGTTCTGGTTTTTTGGTGGATTTGGTGGTTGATTGGGGGTTTTTTGGTAGTTGGGTTTTTTTGGTTGGTGGGGGGTGGTGATGTCGGTTATTGGTGGGTGGTGTGTGGGGTGGTGTTGTTGTTTCGTTGTGTTGTGTTGTATTTGTTGGGTTTGTGTTTGGGGTGGGAGTTTTTTGTGTATGGTTGTTGGTTGTGGGGGGGGTTGTTTTGTGTGTTTGTGATGTGGTTGTGTGGGTTGTTAGGTTGTTGTTTGTTTGGTGGGGGAGTTGGTTGTTTGTGTGGGGTGTTTGTGGGTTGGGTTGGTGTTGGGTGTGGGTGTGGGTGAGCGGTGTTTTGGTGGGTTATTTGGGTTGTTGTTGTTGTATTTGGTTGATTGGGTGTTGGGTGTTGTGGTGTTGGTGTGTTGTGGTTAGGGGTAGGGGGTTTGTGTGTATGTGGTTTGGGTTTTGGGTGTTTTGGGGTTCTTGTGTTTTGGTGTTTGTTGGTTGTTTTGTGTTGTTTGTTGTTGTGGTGTGGTGTGTGTTCTTGTGTATTGTGGTTGTTGTTGGTGGGTTTGTTTTTTTTTGTTTGTTTATTGTGTTGGTGGGGTTTGTTTTGTTTGTGTGTTGTTTGTTTATGAGTTTTGTTTTGTGTGTGGTGTTGTGTTGGTTGTGTCTGTGTGTGTGTTGTTTGCGTTTTTGTTTGGGTGTTGTTTTTTGTTTGTGTTGTTTGGGGTTTGTTGGTGGTGTGTTTGTTTCTTGTGTTGGGGTTTTGGTGTGGTTTGTTTTTTGTTGGAGGTGTATTGGTGTGTGTGTTTGTTGTTTGGTGGTGTGTTGTGTGGGTGTGTTTTGTAGTTGGTGTGTTCTTGTTTGTGTGTTTTGTGCGTTTGTATGTGGTGAGGGCTTTTGTGTTTGTTTTTGGTTGTTGGGTTTTTGTGTGGTATAGGTGATTGGTGTGGTTTTTGTTTTTTTGTGTTGTTTTGTTTTGTGGTATCGTGTGGTTTTTGGTGTGTTTTTGTGGGGTTTTGTCTGTTATTTTTGTGTTGTGTGGGTTCTTGTAGGTTGTTGTGGTTTTTGGTTTTTGGGGAGATGTTTTATTGATTTGGTAGTTTTAAGTGTTTTTCTGTTGGGTGCGTTGGTTGTGTTGTTGGCTGTTATTGTTTTTGGGTGGTCGTGTGTGGTTGTGGGTTGTTTGTGTTTTTATGTGTTTGTTTGTGTGGAGTGTGGTGTTTGTTGTGTCGTTTGGTGGTGGTGTTTTTTGGTGTTGTTGGCGCTGTTTGGTGTTTTGGTTTTGTTTTGTGTTTTTTGTTGGTGTTGTGGAGTTGTTGTTGTGTGTTGGGTTTGGGTTGTTGTGTGGGTGGGGTGGTTGTGGTTGGTTTTTTGTTTGGTTGTCTTTGTATGAGTGTTGTGTTTTTGTGTATTGGGTTTTTTTGGTGTGGGTGTTGGTTTTGGGTGGGTTTGTTTGTGTTTTGTGGTGGGTTGTTTGTGTTGGTTCGTGTTGTGTTGTTGGTGTTTTTTGTTGTTAGGTGGGTTTTGGGTGTGTGTGGTTTTTATGTGTGTTTGGTGTTTTGGTTGGGGTTGGGTGTGGCGGTTTTTTTGGTGTGAGTGGTTTTTTGGGTGGTTGTTTTGTTTTGGTTTTGTTGTGGTGGTGGTTGGGTGGGTTTTGGTGTGTTGTTTGTGTGTTTTTGTTTGTGTTTTGGTTGTTGTTTTTTGTTGGGGTTGTGTTTTGTTTGTTTGTTGTGTTGTTTGGGGTTTTTGTTTTGTGGGGTGTGTGTGTTTTTGTTTTGTAGTTTGTTTTTTGTCTGTGTGTTGTTTGTGGTGTGTGTAGTGTTGGTGGTGGGTGGGTTGTTGTGTGTTTGGGCTGGTGTTTGGTGTTTTTGTTGGTTGTGTTTTTTGGGTGTTGGTGGGGTGTTGTTGGTTGGTTGGTTTGGTGTGGTTGTTTTTTTGTTGTGTGTTGTGTTTGTAGTGTTGGGTTGTGTTTGTGTGTGTGTGGGTTTTCTTTTTGTTTGTTGGGTGTTTTTTTTTTGTTGTGCTGTTGGGTGGTTGTTTTTTTGTTTTTTGTTGGTGTCTTTTTTTTTTTTGTTGTAGAGTGTGTGGGTGTGTTTTTTTGTTATTTGGTTTGTGGTTTTGTGGTTTTTGTGGGTGTTGTTCCGTGTGCTTTTGTGGATTTTTTTGTGTTGTGGTGGTGCTTGTGTTTGGGTTGGTGGTGTTTGGTTTGTGTTTTTTTTTGTGGTTGTTTGTTTGTGGTTCAGTTGTGGGTGTTGTGGTTTTTTGTTGTTTGTGTGGTGCGGTTGGGGTGGTGTTGTGTTGTTTGGTGTGTTGTGGTGTTTGGTGGTTTTTGTTGTTTGTGGGGTGTTGTTGTTTGTTTCGGTTGTTGGTTGGTGTTGTTTGTGTTGGTGTTTGTTTTTTTGTTTGTTTTTGTTGGGGTTGTCTGGTGGTGGTTGTTTTTTGTTTTGTTGTGTTTGAGTTAGTTTTGGGTGTGACGTTTTTTTTTTTTTTTTTATTTTTGGTTTGTGTGGTGGTGTTTGGGGTTCGTGTTGGTGTTTTTGTTGGTGTTTTGTTGTGTGTTGGTTGTTGGTGTTTTTGGAGTATGGGGTTTGTGTGGGTGACAGTTGTGTGTGGGTTTGGGGTGTGTTTTGTGTTTGTGTTGTGGTGTGTGTGTTGGTTTTGGTTGTCTTGTGTTTTTGGGTTAGTTGGGTGTGTTGTTTTGGTTATTGTTGTTTGGTTGTGTTTGGTTGAGGTGTTTTTTTCCTGTTGTGGTTTTTTTGGGTTTGTATTTGGGTGGGTTGTTTTTGGGCTGTTGGTGATTGTTTTCTTGTTTCAAGTGTGGGGTGTGTGTTGAGTGTTGTGGTGGGTGGGTGAGTTGTTGTGGTTGTTTTTGATGTGTGGTTGTGTCTGGGTGGTTGGTGTGTGTTGTGGTGTTTTTTGGTGTGTGTTGTTGTATTTTATTTTGTGGTGGTGATGGTTTGGTTTTTTGTGGGTCTGTGTGGTTTTGTTTGTGTGTTTTTATTTTTTGTTTGTTTTGTTACGTTTGTTGTTGTTGTGTTTCTTTTTGATGGTTTGGTGTTGTGGGGTTTGTTTTGTTGTTTTTGTGTGTGTGGTTGTTGAACGTGGTTGTTGTTGGTGTGCAGTGAGTGTGTTGTGGTGTTGGTGCGGCTTGTATGGGGTGGTTTGGTGTTTTTTGTGAGTGGTGTTGGTTTTTGTTGGTGTGGTGTTTGTTGTTTTTTTGTTGGGTGTTGTTGGTGTTTTTTTTTGGCGTTTTGGTTTTTGTTCCGTGTGTGTGGTTGGGTGGGTTGTTGGGTGGTGTGTGGGGTGGTGTTTTTTTTTTTTTTTTTTTTTTTTTTGTTTGTTTTGTGTGGTTTTTGGTTGGTTTGTTTGTTGGGTGTTTTTTTTTGTGGGTTTGTTGTTTTGTTTGTTCGTTTTTTTGTTGGTGGCTGGGTGTGGTTTGTTGGTTTGGGTTGTGGCGTGGGTGTTGTGGTTTTGTTGGTTGTGTTTGGTGTTTTGTTTGTGTTTTTGGGGTGGGGTTGTGGGGGTTATGTGTGGGTTTTTGGTTGTTTTTTGGGGTGGGTTGTTTGTGTTGTGTTGTTTTTTTTTTTTTTCTTTTTTTTTTTATTGGGGGTTTTTTGTTAGTGTTTGGGGTGGTGTTTGTTGTGGTTGTGGGATGTTTGTGTTTTGTTTTGTTTGTGGTTGTTTGTTTATGGGTTTGTGGTTGGGTTTTGTTTGGGTGTGTTGTGTCTGTGGGGTGGTGTATTTTTGTGTGGTGGGGGGTTTTAGGGGCTTTTGTTTGTTTGTTGTGTTTGGTAATGTGTATTTTTGCTGGTTGGTTATTGACGAAGATAGAGGGGAGGGGGGTTAGGAGTATGGGGGGGGGAAGCGAAGGGGGAATAGATTACGGTACGTGAGGGGAAGAAAGAGGGGAGGGAGGGGAGGGGAGGGGGGGGGACGGAGCAGCAGAGGAAAGGGATGGTGTTGAAAAGGGAAGAACTGGACGCACAGACAGAAAAAGGTAAAAATAAACAGATAAAAGTATAAATATAGGTTTACGTCAATAAATAGGTGTGTATATGTATACACACACAAATATATGTATATATATTATATATATGAATATATATACATATATATGTATGTATATATAAACATATACGTTTATTAATTATACATACTACATTATATCTATATATATTAAATTATATTATATATATATATATATATAGATGTATATAGAGATAGATGAGAGATATAGAGAGGGAGAGATAATAGACGAGAAGAAGAGAGAGAGATATAGAGAGAGAGAGGAAATAGAGATATATAGAGAAGAGATAGATGATATAGAGAGAGAGACATAAGTGCTAGCGACACACACATACACACACAAACACACACACATAGAGATAGAGATAGAGATAAAGAGAGAGAATTAGATGAGAGAGAGGAATGGAGAATAGAATGAGAGTAGAGAGAGAGGGAGAGAGGAGAGAGAGTAGAGAGATAGATATATCAGAGAGATAGAGAGAGAGATAGATAGTGGTTGGTGGGTGTTTGTGTGGGTGGTGTTTTTTTTTTTGTGGTGTGTACCCCACACACTACACATCACACCCACACACACACACCACCCCACACACACACACACACACACACACACACACACAACAGAGTAGAGATAAGGAGATATAGATAGAGATATAGAGTATATGGGGTGGGTGTTTTGGTTGTGTGGGGGTGTGACATCCACACACACACAAAACACACACAACACACACTACAAACAGCTAGCTGAGAGATATAGATAGATATAAGATAGAGAGCGAGAGAGAGAGATAGTAAGAATATATATAGTACAGATATAGATAGATAGTATTATATATATATATACAGATACACACACATAATGATCAAGCGTATCTATCGAAGAACATACTACACATATACACATCGATATACTTACCTACTCTAATCTATCTAGGTTTATCTATCTATCTATATGTATGTATGTATATATAGATGTATATATATATATTCATATATATATATACATATATATATTATTTATTTATTTATATTTATATTTATATTTATATATATCTTACACAGACAGACAGATAGGTAGAGAGATTGCCAGATAGATAGATAAATAGATAAAGAGGTAGACGGATGGTTTGCTTGAGAGAGAGAGAGAGAGAGAGAGGGCGATGAAACGGAGAGAAAAGAGTGACAGACAGACTGACAGGCAGACAGACCAAGAAAGACATACTTATCATAACGACTTTGCATCCCTCCGCCCATCAGAAACGGCCGCGTCGAGAGAAGAGAGTGTGAAGGAGAGGCAGAGGGCTTGGGATCCATTGCAGAAGGCAAAGACCCCTTTTTCCTTTTTTTTTCCCTCCCTGCTTCCCTCCTTCCGTCCCTCCCCCCCCCTCCTCCTCCCCCCGTCACCCTTTTTCCCACTCCAGGCCGCCCTTTCCCCCTTATCCCTTGCCAGAAGGACCCCTACCTGAAAAAAACTTCAGGTCCTTTTGATGAATGGTCGCCTCTCCGACGGGCAACCTGCTTCGCGACCGCCAGGTACCTCCTCTCCCTCCACAGCCCTTGTCCTCGGCGGAAAAAATCTTGCACGGATATTGCAAGCTCGTGTGCAATATAATGTGGCAGAGGGGGTGCAAGGTAAGGTCGGTTGCAGCACGTGCTAATTGAAAACGTTTTTTTTCCCTCTCTCTCTCTCTCGTCATTTATCTCTTTTTTCATGTCTCTTTTTTTAGATTCGCACGAGTCTTTTCAAACACTCGCGCGTGCTTGATTGTGTTGCACGCTTGCCTGGCAATGTTGAATGCTTGGGCGGGTTCATAAAGCAGCTTTGATTGTTGTCCGAAGAGTGAAGGGTGGAGAGGCCGTGTCACCCACGCTGTTTATCACGCGATCTCCTGCGTGGCGGATTTTTATTGCCGATTATAAAAACTCGTTGACTTTACGTGGTTATAAACGAGCCCTGATGGAGGCGAAGAAAGAAGGAAGGAAAGGCAGAAGATGATGATAATGATAATCATGAAGAGATTGTGTTTACGTGTAAATGTGTTTCTTTGTTTATAAGTTTTGGTGGACTTGACAGTTAATGTAGATTAAATTATATTGTTTTTTTTCCTTAGGGGATTCGATGTTGAGAGTTCAGTATTCTCCATTTTGTAGTCTTTGTTGTATTTTTTATCAAAATAGAGGATTTAAGAAGCTACAGAGTTTAAAAAGGGAGTGAATTTGAATCTTAGTCTTAGTCTCTCTCTCTCGCTGTCGCTACCCCTTCTCTCTCTTTATCATTATCTCCCTCTCCTCTTCCCTTTCTCTAGTCCTCCCCGCCTTCATTTCCCTTCGCCGGAAAGGTTATCTCTCTCGCGATTAGATAAGATAAAGCCACATAGGTCTACTTGGAAGGGGTTGGGTTGACGTCCGGCAGTCGGCACATCAACATACCGACGACTACGCTTTTCTGCCGTGGATTTCCGTGCCTTGTGACACGTTTTGTGACACCTTGCCACGGGTTCTGACACCTCGTTTGGATTGCTGATTGTTGGTCGGACTGATTAGACTGGGTTTATGTTTTTTTTTATTATGTAAAATGTAAAAATACGAGAGATGGTGAAAAGACGTTAATTGTTCATTACTGGCTGTGTAACCTCTTCTCATCTTTTCTCTGTCCTATAAAGCATGTAAAACACTCTGGTTCATTTACAACACGAACACATCTATAACACCCTAACACACGTCCTTCCACGCTTATAACATTCTTGAACCCTCACTGCACTTCGGGGCACTAGTAACATCATAGTACATTTACATTAACACACTTATAATAGTATACTTATCATAGGATACTTATGGCACTCTAACACATTCATAACACTCATGCATATGCTTTATAAACCACACTTTATTCCTGCTAAGTATTTTTTTTTCACTCTCTTCATATTCTCTCTTCTTATTCTTATTTTTCTCTGTATTTTCTCTATTCCATTTTCATTGTCTGTTCTTTAGTGACCAGAAAGCGGACAGTTTTTTTTTCTTCCTTTTTTTCTGCAAATGCATAATGGAAGCAATGTAAAAAAAACACAATACAAATTTTGGATGGAAAATTGATAAGCAGAAAAAGATATATAAAGTGAAAGTGTGAAGTGAAAAGCAACAGATTAGAGTGACTTACAAAATTCATAAGGATACGTGCATAAACTGATATATGTGGTAAGTACACAGTAAAGTTGAGTAAGCTGTCTATTTAGATTGGAAATCCGACCTTGTGGGAAAGTTTTTTTTAGGTTTCTCTTCAGTTTTTGTGTTAGGAGTCTTATGAATGATGCAAGAAAGAAAAAAATTCTTTGTTCAAACCTCTTTACCTTCGATTTTTTTTTTGTTACCAGGAGTGTAAGTTAAAACTGGAATTCTCAATATCCGCCTTTTTAAACATAAATATTCAGAGAAGTTTATTGAATCAACTGAACTTCTTTGTTCTTAGTCCAGAGTATTATTGGAAGATTAGTATAACATACTATGGATAGATTCGCTGTTTAAACTTATGGCTTTTCGAGGCTAAGTTGAAAGATTATTATGCAATGTTATTCATTCTTGTTCAGGTGCAGTATTTTTGGCGAGTTTCATCCTGCTTATTATTGCAATTCACGTTCTATAAATATAATTTCTGTTGTAAAGCAATTTACAGATAAGAGTTTCGAAATTTTACAAAACGTGGATAAGCATTTCCAACGAGAGTAATATTTTATTGCTTTGCGCCGAACATATGCTCCACGACCTCATCATCCATAAAAAAGCTAAATTAATCTCACATTTTTATCTAGAATCTTTAT
>NC_051427.1:28552087-28557087 GCF_015228065.2 Penaeus monodon | reverse complement strand
ATAATAATAATAATAATCAATAAAAAATAATAATATAATAATAATAATAATAATAATAATAATAATAAATAATAATAATAATAATAATAATAATAATAATAATAATAATATAATAATAATAATATAATAATAATAATATAATAATAATAATATAATAAATAATAATAATAAATAAAAACACATACACAGGTAAATCCTACAGAAAAGGAAAAAGAAAGAAAGAAAGAGAGAGAGAGAGAGAGAGAGAGAGAGAGAGAGAGAGAGAGAGAGAGAGAGAGAGAGAGAGAGAGAGAAAACAGCGGCTAATGCGAGAGAAGAAGATACCATAAAATGCCAAACGTCCAGCAGATAAAGAAGCAGGTGATGGCCCTTGCCTGCTGCCTGTGCCAACCCCCCCCCCCCTCGAGCGATAAGCAGGGAGGGCAGAGACCTGGGGGGGGGGGGCCTTGGGTGCTGCTGGTATTATCATTATGGTTATTATCATTATTATCATTACAATTATCAGCATTGTTATTATTATTATCGTTATCATTATTATGATCATCGTTATTATCATCATCATTATCATTATTATCATCATTATTATTACCATGAATGATAATATATCATTATTGATATTTAATTATCGTATTATCATTATTATTATTATTATTATTATTATTATTATTATTATTATTATTGTTGCTGTTGTTGTTAATACTATTATCGTTATTATCATTATCATTTTCGTATATAAAGTTTATATTGACTTATTATTACAATCACCACGAGAGAGAGAGAGAGAGAGAGAGAGAGAGAGAGAGAGAGAGAGAGAGAGAGAGAGAGAGAGAGAGAGAGAGAGAGAGAGAGAGAGAGAGAGAGAGAGAGAGAAAGGGAGAAAGGAAAGAGAGAAAAAAGAGAATAAACGCGGCCAACCTATAAAGCAATATACGACTTCCTTTTAACAAAATACGCCTACCGTATTGTAGTTTACGATATAAGCTCGTAGAACGTAGTATTAATTCTCATCTACATGGTTAGAAGCGTACATACAGGGGGTAATAACGAAGAATCTAAGTTAATCCTATTATATAATAAGCATAGTATAATGTAGTTACAACCACTTAGCACTGAATAATAACAGCTGGATATAGTACAGGCAAGGCAATAACATCAGTGTACTTTGCACGTTAACGACCATTACATAAATTAGGCATTACTGATTGTCATGTAGTTTAGACTAGTACCATGGGCAATAACAACTATTATGCAGTGAAAACTGTAACGAATACTAGGCAGTAGGAACAGTAACGAAGAAGTAGAAGTAAGAGCCATGGATACTAAAGACACAGGTTACTACCGAGTTAAGATCTTTGCGCACTAAAGGAATAGTAACAAAAATGTACATTGTATGCAGAGCTATATGTACAGTCGTAGCCAACACTTGGCTACGAATCAATGCGAGCTTCGTGTACCTACCAGTGTACTATATACAGAATGACATGAAGAGCTGTGAGTATAGAGTATTACCCGTAGATCAGATAAATATGACAGAGAAACGAATATAATACGTATAGTCATATAATATGCATAATCATGTCCGGTACTTTACTTAGAACCAATGTAAATAGCAACGACCTTTGCGTATTAACAGTAAAAAACGAGAGGTTGTGCACAACATGGAGAATTTATGTAATTCGCTCTACAGTTGTAACTATTGCGTCATTTAATCTCGACTGACAATGAGAAGTGATTTATGGAGAAAAGAATAACAGTATAGAACACGAAAGGGTCGGAAAATAAATCGCAGAAATGATTGTAGATTAGAAAGAGAAAGAGAAATGATAATAAAAATAAGTAAAGGACGAAGGACCAAAGAAAAAAAAAAAACTTCCCTCAAAAAAAGGAAAAAAAAAGGAAGACAAAGAAGAAAGAGAAGCAGAAAAAGATACATAGAGAAAAAGAAATTACTGTTGAGTTCAACAAGTTTCAGAGTTCAGTGGGTGCGTCTCTGTGCAGCGTGCGTGCGCTCTAGCGCACACGACAGGATAGCATGAAGAGGGGGAGGAGGAGAGAGGGGAGGCGTAAGGGGGGAAAGAGGGGAAGAGGGGGCGATGGGGGAGGGAAGAGGGAGAGGGGAGAGATAGAGAGAAGGGGGGGAGCGGGATGAAGGGAGGGGGAGCGAGGGGAAAAAAGGGAGGGAGAATGAAGAGGGGTAGGGGATATGGGGAAGGGAGGGGAGTCGGGAAAGAGAGAGAGAGGAGAGAGAGAGAGAGGAGAGAGAGAGGAGAGAGAGAGAGAGAGAGGAGGAGAGAGAGAGAGGAGAGAGAGAGAGAGAGAGAGAGAGAGAGGAGAGTGAGAGGAGAGAGAGAGAGGAGAAGAGAGAGAGAGAGAGAGAGAGAGAGAGAGAGAGAGAGGAGAGAGAGAGGAGAGAGAGAGAGAAGAGGAGAGAGGAGAGAGAGAGAGAGAGAGAGAGAGAGAGAGAGAGAGAGAGAGAGAGAGAGAGGACTGACGAAGCGCTAAAGGTATTACTCCGCAAGTGTTGGCGAAGTGTTGGCGAGCAGACCGGCTGTTGCGTTGATGAGGAAACATTTAGTTCGACTCGAAGATTTTTCTTTTGGCAGTTCTTTTCAGGTTTTGATTTGTACCAAGCAGTGTGCATACTTATGCTTTGTGTAACATTCATGTACGTACGTATGTATATATGTAAGTATGTATATATTATATATATATATGTATATATATATATATATATATATATAGTAGTATATGCATATTCCTATTATAGTCATAATATATATATATACATACATATATATACATAATAATATATATATATATATATATATATTATATATATATATATATATATATTTTTTTTTTTTTTTTTTTTTTTTTTTTTTTTTTTTTTACTGCATTTTGTTTTGTACCTCGTACTTTTAGGTTCATGTATGTTTCTTATTATCCTCACTATTCTTCTCTCTCTCTCTCTCTCTCTCTCTCTCTCTCTCTCTCTCTCTCTCTCTCTCTCTCTCTCTCTCTCTCTCTCTCTCTCTCTCTCCCCCAACCCCTTTCTCTCTCTCTCTCTTTTATCAAAGGGAAAATTATCGTAGTTATTATTTCATGATAGATGATGAAAGTGAGGCAGTCTGGTGATATTATTTACATGAAAACTGGAAAGGTGGTGATGATGACTGGAATATTGCGATGTTCTTTGTTATATTCAACCAATAAGTAGAACGTAGTGTAGATTACGCTGGTTGAGTAAGTTAGGTTGAGTTAGGTTGAGTTAGGGTGAGTTAGGTTGAGTTAGGTTGAGTTAGGTTGAGTTAGGTGAGTTAGGTTGAGTTAGGTTGAGTTAGGGTGAGTTAGGGTGAGTTAGGTTGAGTTAGGGTGAGTTAGGTTGAGTTAGGGTGAGTTAGGTTGAGTTAGGGTGAGTTAGGTTGAGTTAGGGTGAGTCAGGTTGAGTTAAGTTGAGTTAGGTTGAGTTAGGGTGAGTTAGGGTGAGTTAGGTTGAGTTAGGGGACGCGGTGGCCGAATGGTTAGAGCGTCGGACTCAAGACTGTCACGACGGTAATCTGAGTTCGAGGGTTCGAGTCACCGGCCGGCGCGTTGTTCCCTTTGGCAAGGAACTTCACCTTGATTGCCTGCCTAGCCACTGGGTGGCCAAGCCAGCTCATGTCAGTGCCGGGTTAATAGAGATGGTGACTCGGGAAAAAAAAAAAAAAAAAAAAAAAAAAAAAAAAAAAAAAAAAAATAATAATAATAATAATAATAATAAAAAAAAATAAAAGAAAAAAAAAAACACCGGGCGGAAGGCAATGGCAAACCACCGCTCTAAATTGCCAAGAAAAATCATGGAAGCCCATGATCGCCAAGGACGCGGTGGCCGAATGGTTAGAGCGTCGGACTCAACACTGTCACGACGGCAATCTGAGTTCGAGGGTTCGAGTCACCGGCCGGCGCGTTGTTCCCTTTGGCAAGGAACTTCACCTCAATTGCCTACCTAGCCACTGGGTGGCCAAGCCAGCCCAAGTCAGTGCTGGTCCCAAGCCCGGATAAAATAGAGAGAATGATTACCTAAAAGGTACCACCGGCACTCTCCGTGGAAAGGAACTGGGGACCCTACCACGTACTCACTCCAAGAGCATCACAACGTGAAAACTGCAATTGAGTATCATGCTGTGACCACGGCGGCTCTGACATGAACCTACCGTTAAAAGAAGAAGAAGGTTGAGTTAGGGTGAGTTAGGTTGAGTAAGGGTGAATTAGGTTAAATTGAGTTAGGGTGAATTAGGGTGAGTTAGGTTGAGTTAGGTTGAGTTAGGGTGAGTCAGGTTGAGTTAAGTTGAGTTAGGTTGAGTTAGGTTGAGTTAGGGTGAGTTAGGGTGAATTAGGTTAAATTGAGTTAGGGTGAATTAGGGTGAGTTAGGTTGAGTTAGATTGAGTTAGGTTGAGTTAGGTTGAGTTAGGTTGAGTTAGGGTGAGTTAGATTGAGTTAGGTTGAGTTAGGGTGAGTTAGGTGGAGTTAGGGTGAGTTAGATTGAGTTAGGTTGAGTTAAGTTGAGTTAGGTTGAGTTAGGGTGAGTTAGATTGAGTTAGGTTGAGTTAAGTTGAATTAGGTTGAGTTAGGGTGAGTTAGATTGAGTTAGGTGGAGTTAGGGTGAGTTAGATTGAGTTAGGTTGAGTTAAGTTGAATTAGGTTGAGTTAGGGTGAGTTAGATTGAGTTAGGTGGAGTTAGGGTGAGTTAGGTTGGAACGAAAAGATTGAACAACATAACAATCTCCTCTCTTTCCTCTCTTCCAATCCCCTCTTTCCTCCTTTCCTCTTCTTTCCCTCATCCTCTCTTCCCCCTCTCTCTCCTTTTTTTCCTTCCCCTCTTTCATCCTCTCTCCTTTTTCTCCATTCTCCTCCTTTCCCCTTCCCTCCCCTCTTTCCCTCTCTCTCACTTCCCTCCTCTCCCCTCATTCCCTTTCTCTCCCCTCTTTCCCCTTTCTCTCCCCTCCCTTTATTCTCTCCT
>NC_051427.1:28542087-28547087 GCF_015228065.2 Penaeus monodon | reverse complement strand
TCTCGTGGTTAGGCCTACGGAACGTCGCGCCAGTGAGACAGGCAATGGCCGGCAGTTCATGTTACAGTTTGGTGCATGATATTTCGTTATTTACGAGTCTCATGGTGAAGTTCAAGCGAAGGAAGGAGATTAGAAAAGCTTAAAATGCTTTTCTTGTTTTTAGAGAGTAGGCCTACCGAACAAGGGAGAGATGGATAAGGAAGAAACAACTAAAAGAAGAGAAAAAAAAAACTTGATTGATGTGTGACCTTTTCCATGTCGAATAAAAAGAAGAAAAAAGTGAAAAAAAAAAGAAAGAAAGAAAAAAAAAGAAAAAGAAAAAACAGTATAATTACCCTGTCTTGATCGTGAACACAAATGCATGATCTTTTGTCGTGAAGGAGAGGCTCCTTCGAGTGAGATTTAAACTTGAATTACATTTTCGCTTCATCGTTAAAATTCCTTTTTTTCCCTTTTTTTTTGCAGGTATCGTACTAAGAAAATCGAGAATGCAGACTAAAGCAAATGCAAATTCGCTGAAACACGGAAACTGAATACTAAAATTCAGCGTCACACATGCACCCCCCCCCCTCCCCCCTCCACACACGCATTAAAAATCGCTTACCTGATGGTTCTCATGTCAATGTATTTAATTGATATTGGTGCTTTTTCATCAAAATTCAATTTAGTTCAGATATAAAAAATTGCACTCATGCATATATCTCTCTATTTGTCTGTGTGTGTGTGTGTGTGTGGTCGTATGTGTTTGTGTTTGTCTGAGCGTGAGTGTGTGTGTGGGTGTGTGTATGTGTTTGTATACCTGCGTGCGCGCGTGTGTATGTGAGTGTGTGCGTGTATGAGTACCTGTATGTATGCGCTTGTGTACACGCCAAGCTTACGCGAAGCTCTGAAGTAGACAACATTACGTTTCGCTGTCACCGTCAGCGGAAACAACTTCATCAATCAAGTGCCAAATTCAGGTTGCCCGCACATCTGTAAGCGCAGCCGAGTAAATGAATTATTGAACAGATAATCGAGATGAGATCAGCAACACTATACTCATACGCACACATATGTACACACACACATACATAGATAGATAGACACATACGCAAATACACACACACATACGTAGACACATATGCATAGACAGACAGACAGGCACACGCACACAGACACACACACACCAACACACACACACACACACACACACACACACACACACACACACACACCATATGGACACTAGTTAAACACAACGTGCCATACATTAAAAATATGCATCTTGTATAATGAACATCTGTATTCTACTTTCAATCTTCTACAAAATATACAATACTTGTCTGTATCTGTCGTAAATACACCTTATATGAAATCCTCTTTAGCATAGTGGCGCCTGTATGTGGCTTCACCCTAGCGGGGGTCCATCAGGTATTTGCATATCGTATATAGACAGTATCTTAGACATATTCGATGCTCGAGAAAGATATATTATATAATATATATATATATATATATATATATATATATATATATATATATTTTTTTTTTTTCGGACATCTTATTACTTATGATATTAATTTGAGGCTAAAAACCTTCATCCGATGAAGAATTTTCACCTCAACTTGAATTAAAATGAATTCTGCTCGACGTTTAAAAGGCAGTTGGAGGATTAACATGAAAGGTGAAAATATAGAATAGATCTAAATACGTATTGTGTTTTTAAAGCTGTGTTGCATCCAATGTGATTGCTACAGATGACGTATTAATCTATCACAGTTCGTGTTATGATTACTGTGGAATACAGGTATAACTTAACAGTATATTAAAATAGATAGATAAAAATTCAAAATTTGAGTTAAATTCGATGGAACAGGGAGACCTCAATACTTCTCTTTAGTATTTAACTATATCGGTTACGCCACACAAGACGCGATGATTTTTGCTAAATATGATGTCATTAGAAATACCGCATTTCACTTTAGCATCAATCTCTAACACGGTTGAGCTCAATTCCTTTTGAACCCCTCTTCGCAGACTGCAGGCGTTCGGAAATTGGGTTTTGCCACCCGTAGATTTCTGTCCGAATGCTTTCCAAGGCCCCCGGGGTAGTGGAGCGGGAGGGGCCGGGGGAGTAGACAGGGGGCTGCTAGAATGACGTGGTGTGGACAGGAACTACAATGTTTATGGAGAAGCAGTGACTAAGGAAAGCCAGCATGACTCTGGGCTTCTCTAACAAAACTTCATTCTCACTCTCCCGGTATGCACACTGGCAGAGACTCGGGCCATCTGCTCGAACCAAAGAAGTTCTATTTTTGACCCGCTCTTTGGGTAAAAATAGCCTGCGTGTGAACATTTCTGGATGTTCACGCATGTGCCGATGACGTGGCGAGATGTGAAGCGCGGTTAACGAATTCTAAATCGCAAAGGGATGTGTATTAAGGGGCATTAGAGACACGAATGCACACGGGAATGCAGAGTAGCAACGTTGCATGCGACGCAAAATCACTTCCTTCAACAGTACATCCAGTGATTTAGGACTTGCACTCATCGGTGAAAATATGCAAAATGAATCCGACTTTCTGAACTCTTGATTTTGTTGTTGAGTAGCTTACGTGAATGTAATGATTTTAGTAATGATATTTATGAACAGATGTGAAGTAAAGATACACAAACAATGTATCTTTTGCTTTTTACACTTTAATCCATGTATGTTACGCATACATACATATACACGCATGCACTTTCACATCTCATCATCTCTCACCAGCCACCGCCTTAAGACATTAGTTACACTGATGGATTTCCTCCCAAAGGCGGAGGCAAGCCCAGGGCGACGGCGTCACAAACGGCCGAAGTAAGCAAGGATTGGGCGGGTTGTGGCAGGAGGGTGGGAGAAGGGTTGGGGGAAAGAGGGGGGGAGGGTGTGGGTGTAAGTAGGTAGGCTTGTGGATGTAGGAGCGGCATGGCCTACACAAGGGGGCCTACTCCCCCACCTCCCCTCCCCCCATCCCCATTCCTTCATCCTGCCCTGCCGCCCTCTGCTCCTCGGCACAACCTGCCCTACGACGAGCGGACTTGGAGCCTACATGTTCATCCCCCTCCCCCTCCCCTCCTACCCCCTCCTCCCCCACCCCACCAGCCCTCTTACAGTATCCATGTCACCAGCTGACTGATGGACACAGACCTTTTCCTTTACATTTTTTCATGGGGGGAGGGGGAGTAAGAGGAGGGCCGTTGCGCAAGAGGCAAGAACAGAAAAGAGCTGAGACACAGGGACGCGATGGAGCAATTAGCCAAGGTGAGCTTTCGTTCATTAGCCGCGCTACAAGCGACAATCAATCGATGACTCGGCGACTTCATACGCTTATATAATTAAGGCCTAGACGCATAGGCCCATGGCGGTCTGTGCGGTTCTCTCCTCGGGGCGCTAATCAACATTTCTCGTTGATCTATCGCTGTCCAGAGGGCTTTTTTGTGAGCCTATGGAATGCCAGACTTCATATTCCTTCCACGTACGCGCTCACGGAACACTCAAGCTTGAGAATATTTTAAATCCGAGGCGAAAACCGCAACTTGGCATCAATCGGTTGAACATATCTGGGGGAGATGCCACACGCTGCCAGACGACACATGCGTATGCAACACAAGAGCTGTTCCCAGGGGCGCCGGAGACATCGCGAGACCATGGGGAGGGGACGGAGATGTGGATAAATACCCACAATATACGAGTAGTGAGTGAATTGGGAGTTCCCGAAATAAGGAGATGTTTGAGAATAAATTTGGCAACATCGGGAGCTTCAACCCTTTAGGCCCACGTGACTTTCACCCGCCCGCTGCAACCACGGCGATGTACAATGACTTATCACATTTCCTCTATGCCATTCCCGGTGCATTTGACCAATTCACAGGGATTCATTCCACTCGGCAATGCCGCCTCCAACTCGTATTTACATTTATCTACGCTTTCCAACTAGTGGCGTTTGCTCGGGACGCAGAAATGCAACGAGTTTCAAAATACCTCCGTCCGCTGAGGAGGAGGAGGAGGAGGAGGAGGTGGGTGGCATAGGCCTATACAATCTCCCGTCCCCCCTCCCCCTCCTTCACGCCTCCTCCCCCCTCTCCCCCTTCCTCATACGACCTCCAACTCCTCTCCTCCCACAGCAGGCCTCTCTCGCTCCTTCCTGGCTTAGCCCCAGCTCATGCAGGCCCATCTGTATACAATACTTACGCCTCATGACTTGCGAAATTCGGCCGCGTCTGTTTCAAAGAGCAATGAGGAAAGGAAAAAAAAGGAGATAGTGTAAGCCTTAAAAACCGTTGGTAATTAATTGGGAAGAGAGGGGGGAGGGAGAAATTGGAGAGGGGGTGCGGGAAGGGATGCGACTTCCAATAATTTATGGATGTATTGAAACACTTCAAAAGAAGAAGAAGAAGAAGAAGAAGAGGAGGAGGAGGAGGAGGAGGAGGAGCAGCAAATGCAATTTGTTAATAATTTTCGATTTGATTATCTTAAACAGGGCTGAGAGGTTGATTATATATATTTTTTATGCTATCATCATCATAACTTCGCCTTTTTCTTCTTTTTATTTTCTCTTAAAAACGTTGTTCTCTTGCGAGGATTAAATGTTTCACATATTCAACGTTTCATAAACAAGTTAATAATAACAAAAACGTACGTACATATCACATCGCAATCTTAAATTTCTCCAAATGAATTTAAAGCCAAAAAAACTGACATCAAAGAAACACATTTATAATGAGGGCTGCATATTAATTATCATTCTTGGAAAATTAAGCAAATTCTATCATATTCTTTCTCGATAATTTTGGTTCCTAAAAACAGCTAATGATGCTTTCCTTTTATTTGTCTTAGTGGCATAACATAGTGAGCTTTTGTTGCATAGTATTATCTACACTTAAAATGATATATGTGAAATATGGACGTCTAAGTCTGTTCATGATACCTCAAGAATCAAATTGGTAAGATTTTGAACATTTTCCACATATACACAAATTCA
>NC_051427.1:28517248-28522007 GCF_015228065.2 Penaeus monodon | reverse complement strand
CTTCTTTTCTTTTTTTCTTCCTTTTTTTCTCTTCTTCTTCTTCTTCTTCATTTTCTTCTTTTCTTCTTCCCTTTTTCTTTTTCTTCTTCTCTTCTTCTTCTTCTTCTTCTTTTTCTTCTTTTCTTCTTCTTTTTCTTTTCTTCTTCGTCTTCTTCGTTTTCTTCTTCTTCTTCTTCTTCTTCTTTTTTTCTTCCTCTTCTTCTTTCTTATTTCTCCTCTTCCTTTTCTTCTTCGTCTTCTCTTCTTCTTCTTTTTCTTTTCTTCTTCTTCTTCTTCTTCGTCTTCTTCTTCTTCTTTTTTTTTCTCTTCTTTCTTCTTCTTCTTCTTTTTTTCTTCTTCTTTTTTTTTTCTTCTTTTTCTTGCTCCTGTTCTTTATCTTGTTGTTGTTTTTCCTTGTTGTCTTCCCCCTTTTCTCTTTCTCCTCCTCCTCCTCTTTCATCTTTTCCTCCTCCCCCTCCTCCTCCTCCTCCTCCCCCTCCTCCTCCTCCTTCCTCCTCCTCCTCCCCCCCCCCCCAACCCCCCTCCTCCCCTTTTCCTCCTCCTCCTCCTTCTCCTCCTCCTCCTCCTCCTCCTCCTCCTCCACCAACCACCCCCCTCCTCCTCCTCCTCCGCCTCCTCCTCCCCTCCTCCTCCCCTCCTCCTCCTCCTCCTCCTCCTCCTCCTCCTCCTCCTCCACCAACCACCTCCTCCTCCTCCTCCTCCTCCTCGTCTGCCGCCGCCGCGCCTCCTCCTCCTCCTCCTCCTCCTCCTCCTCCTCCTCCTCCTCCTCCCCTCCTCCTCCTTTCCCCCTCCTCCTCCCTCCTCCTCCTCCCCCCGTCTTCCGCCGCCGCCGCCTCCCTCCTCCTCCTCCTCCTCCTCCTCCTCCTCCTCCTCCGCCTCCTCCTCCTCGTCTGCCGCCGCCGCCGCTCGCCGATCGATGCGCCCGTCTGTGTGTCCGTCCGTCTGGTGGCCGAGGCGGCGCCGGCTGCAGTAGCGAGCGAGTAGGCTTATCCGCGAGGCCTAGGAGCGAACCCTGCGCCGCGCCACACTGTTGCAGCCGCACGGATCCACTGACCAGCCCCCCCCCCCTTCCACCCTCCTCTGGTCTGCCTGGTCCTCCCCCCCTCTCCTCTGGTGTCCCTGGTACCTCTCCCCCCCCTCCCCTTCCTGTCGCCCCCCTCTCCTCCCCCTCCCCCGGGTCTCCCCACTGACCAGTCCTCCTTTACCCTAGATCCCCAGGTACTCCCCCTCCCCCTCCTCTCCTCCCCCTCGCTCCTTCTCCCTTCCCTCCCTCCCTTTCCCCCCTTCGTCGTCCTCCTCCCTTTCACCTCTTCCTCCTCCTCCCTCCTCCTCTCGCCTTCCCCCCCCCCCTCCCGTCCCTCCTCCCACATTTTCCTCCCTTTCTCCCCCCTCCCCTCACTTCGATGCCCCCCCCCCTCTTTCTCCCTGCCTCTCCTCCTTCCCTTGAAAGCTCGCCTACTCTGCTCTCTCCTTTCTCCTGATTTCTTCATATTTTCCATTCTTGCTTCTTTTCTTTTCTTTTCGTTTCTCCCTCTTTTTTCTTTCTACTTCCTTCGATGAAATTTCCTTCACGTTTCCACGCTTTTTTCTTTTTCTTTTACTACTATGTTCCTCCTCGCTCCTTCCTCTCTCTTCCACTCTTTGCTTTTCTTTTCCTTTTCTCCTCTTCTGCTTCTTTCTCTAGCCTCTTCCTCTTCTCTCGTTTTCACTTTGTTTCGTGTTTTCATGTTTTCGCTTTGTATTTTCTTCTGATATCCCTTTCCTTCTCTCTGACTTCTCTTCTCTCCCCGTGTTTTTCTTATTTTCTCTTCCCCTTCTCATTCCCTCTCTTCGCCTCTTCCTCATCTCTTCTCCCTCATTCTCATATCTTCTCTATCTCCCTCTTTTCTTCTCTCTCTCCTTCGTCTCTTCTTCCTCTCTCCCTCTCATTTTCTCTCTCTTTCTCTCTTGTTCTCTTTCTCCCTCTTCAATCATCCTTCTCCTATTCTTCTTGCTCTCTCCCTATGCCTCTTTTATTCTCCTTCTCCCCCTCTTCATCGTGACCTTCTTCCCCGAATTCTTTCTCTGCTTTTGCATTTTGTCTCTGTTATCTGCATTCTTTTGCCAACGTTTTTTGGGTCGATATCTATCTATCTATCTATCTATCTATCTATCTATCTATCTATCTATCTATCTATCTATATGTTTGTGCGTGCGTGCGTTCGTGTGTGTGTGTGTGTGTGTGTGTGTGTGTGTGCATGCGTGAATGAGCGCATGTGTGTGTGTGTATGTTTACTTAGGCCTTATGTGTTTGTATGTGCAATTGTGCATGTATACCTTTTCCAGTGAAGGAACTAGTCTTTTCTCGACTTTATTTCTGAAAAAAAAAAGTTTTTCTTTTTTCTTTATAATCCATAGAATTGGTAGAGCTTACTACGCGAAAACCTATGCAGGTGTATGCTTACGTAAGCTCTGTGTATAGTCTTGTTCTTATCTCCTTGTTCCCTCACTTAGCTCCCTTTCCCCTCTGCTTCGCTTCTCCCTGCCTCTCCCCTCATTTCCCCCTCCCTCTCCCCCTCCCCTTCTCCTATCTCTTTCTCCTCCTCTCTCCGCCTCTCTCTCCTCTCCCCACTTCCACCCACTTCTCCGCCTCCTGTTTATCCTGCTTTCTCCTGCTCCCTCCTTCGCCTCCATCTCTTTTCTCCCCATCGTAACTTCCTTCCCATTCCCCCACTTCAATCCCCATCTCCCCTCTTCCCCCCCTACCCCCTCCTCTCCCTTTCACCTCCTCCTTCCTCTTCCTCGCTTCCACCACCTCCACTCTCTCCCACCTCCCTCTCCTCCCTCCTCCTCGTCTCCTCCCTCCCCCCCAACTCTCCCTTTCTCCTCCTTCCCCCATCCACCCCTCCTCTCCGCTTCCACCTCCTCCCCGCTTCCACCTCCTCCCCGCTTCCACCGCTTCCACCTCCTCCCCGCTTCCACCTCCTCCTTCCCTCATCCACCTCCTCTCCCCTCCCTCTTCCCCTCCTCCCCCCCTCCCTTCATGGCGGCGACCCAGCGAGGTGACTTCGTGCGTCGCTTCCTCGGTTCAGGCCTACAGTGCCTCCTCACATAAAGACACGTTTTCGTCTGTTTAGCTGTCTTGTTCACACACACGCACACGCACACACACACACACACACACACACACACACAACACACACACACACACAACACACACACACACAAACAAACACACACACACACACACACACACAAACACACACACACACACACAAACACACACAACACACACACACACACACACACACACACACACAGACATACATACATACATACATACACACACACACACACATATATCCTCTCTCACTTATCATTTATCTATCTTAAGTAACGTATTAAAAGAGCGAGGAGTTACTCTGGACGGGACTGAGTTGTGGTTGCACTTATTCCCTACCTTTGTCCGGGGGATTGTGGGAGGTGTGGTTGCATTGGGGGGGGGGGCGTAGAGCCATGTTATAAAATCAATAGAAAGAAGTTGATAAACAGATGGATAGGTAGATTAGGTGAATAGCCAAGTAGATAATGGAAAGTGGATAGATGCGAGTTATGCCTGTCTGTCTATCTAGCTAGCTATCTGTTTGTCTTTCTATTGGTCTGTCTAAACATCTATCCATGTGTCTATATATAGAAATGGATATAGATTTAAAGAGGGCGAGGCAGAGAAATAGACGAAGAGCGGCAGCGGCCTATCTGCATCGGGGCGACGGAGGCTGAGACAAAGAGGGCGTGACAGCAACACCCAGATAATGCATCATGACCCCCCTGCCCCCCTCCCTCTATCGACCTGCTATCTCGTCACGAACGGCTGCCCCCTCGTGACCTCCGGCTGCCCTGGCACTGCCCTCTGTCAACAAGTGTCTGGCGACCTACATAGAGGTCGTTGCACGTCTGCCCTTCCTCTGAGCGTAGGCCTAAGCGGGTTGCGCCGCCCGACCTGCGCAGCGGCCTACATGGGTGAAGGTGCCACGCGTCCCGGCGGGGTGGGGGGGGGGGTGGGGGGCAAAGGGTGAGGGGGTCTTAAGGGGGGGAGTTAGTGTGTGGAGGGGAGAGGGGGGTGAGGGAGATGATGGAGTATGGGGGATAAGGAGTAGGGGACGGGAGGGTGAGGGGGATGAGGGGAGTAAGGAGGGGGAGGAGAGAGGAGGGGGGGAGATTCTTCCTTTGTGCAGTGGAAGTCTGGCGTGACATTACAACAGGTCTATCGTGTAGGCTGTGTGTGACCTTGGCTTCGCTCCTCTAACGTCGCTCTTTGCTTGGAGAATTATATAAAATTATTTGTTTTTTGGATAATGTGGATGAATGTTGTTGTTGGTTGAGGAAACTGGGAATCAGCTGGTGTAACACGTGGCTGGCTGTATATGCATTTGTATGTTGGAACATAATCATATGTGCCTATTTCGCCTAATTAATCGATAATTCATATTTGGTACTTGGTATACAGTATACACATACACACACACACACACACACACACACACACACACACACACACACACACACACACACACACACACACACACACACACTTTTTGACTTAGACAAGTTTATTGAGACAAACGGTTACATCTCAAAAGGATGAACTGACATAGGTTATCCTCACCTCATCCTACTAAGTCCTTGCGTGGCCTCACATATCACATACAGAGACTTAGATATGTTAATAAGATTAGATTATGTACAGTATTTAAAGTTGAGAAATAGAGTCAGTCGTAGT
>NC_051427.1:28515011-28517148 GCF_015228065.2 Penaeus monodon | reverse complement strand
TTTATCATCATTACATATCCATCACCACCACCATCAGCGCGTCATTACCATCACCACCACCATCAGCGCGTCATCACCATCACCATCACCATCACCATATCCCCTGAAATATGGGAGATGATGACGTCTCATTTCTTCAAGGGGGTGCCAAGGGGGGTGGGGGGCAAGGGGGTGCCAAGTGGGGGGGGGGAGGTTATGAGAACGTTTGGCGGAGATAAAGACCGTGTCGCGTTTCCTGTGATGGTGTGGCAGCCCTTTTGTTTTGCTATGTAAATCTGCCTTACAAATAAACAAAGGTAAGATAAGCAGACGTATGTCACACACACATGTTTATATATATATATATATATATATATATATATATATATATATATATATATATATATATATATATATATATATAAATAAGGCCGCGGTGGCCGAATGGTTAGGGGCGTCGGACTCAAGACTGCCACGACGGCAATCTGAGTTCGAGGGTTCGAGTCACGGCCGCGCATTGTTCCCTTGGGCAAGGAACTTCACCTTGACTGCCTACCTAGCCACTGGGTGGCCAAACCGGCCCAAAGTCAGTGCTGGTCCCAAGCCCGGATAAAATAGAGAGAATGATTACCTAAAAAAGGTACCACCGGCACTCTCCCTGGAAGGAACTGGGGGCCCTACCACGTACTCACTCCAAGAGCATCACAACATGAAAACTACAATAAGTATAATGCTGTGACCACGGCGGCCAGACATGAACCCACCGTTAAAAAAAGAAAAATATATATATTATTATATATAATATATATATATATATATATATAATATATATATATATATATATATATAACACATACATATATTTAATATATATATATATATATTATATATATATATATAATATATATATATATATTATATATATGTGTGTGGTGTGTGTGTGGGGGTGTGTGTGTGTGTGTTGTGTGTGTGTGTGTTGTGTGTGTGTGTGGGGGTGTGTGTGTGTGTATGTGTGTGTGTGTGTGCGTGTGTGTTATATATAATATATATATATATATATATATATATAATATATATATATATATATATATATATATATATATAGATTTTAGTATAGATATATAATATATATATAATATTATATATATATATATATATATATATATTATATATATATATATATATTTATTATTTAGAGAGAAAGAGAGAGAGAAGGAAAGAAAGACACAGAGAGAGAGAGAGAGAGAGAGAGAGAGAGAGAGAGAGAGAGAGAGAGAGAGAGAGAGAGAGAGAGAGAGAGAGAGAGAGAGAGAGAATAAAAATACGAAATGTAAACTCAAATAATCAGAAAGAAAAAAAAGAAAGAAAAGAAAAAGCAAGTGAACGAAGAAAAACAGACAAACACAGCTGATAGAAAACGGAAGACATCCCCCCCCCCCCTCAGTGAACGCCTTCTGGAGGGGGTCGAAATTTCCGTCCCCCGGTAAAAGGGGGGGGGGGGAAGGGGGGTGGGGGGGAAGGTGCCCCTGCGGTTGCGCTCTACGATCGGGGTGACAACGGGGGAGGGGGAGGGAGGGGGGGGATAGGGGGTGGGAGGGGAAGGGAAGGGGAGGGGGAGGGAAGGGAAGGGAGGGGATGGGAGGGGAAGAGAAATGAAGGGAATAGAAGGGAGTGGGGGGAGGGGATAGGAGGGAGTAAAGTCGAGAAGGGAGGGAGGGAAAGGGGGGGTGGGGGGAGGTGAGGGAATGAGAGGGGAAAGAGGGGAATGGAGAGAAAAAAGGGGGGAGAGTGAATGCAGAGGGGAGGGGAAAAGGGTGGGGGAAAATGAGGGGGAATGGGGGGGGGGGGGTTTAAAAAAGGGGGGGGAGGTGGGGGAGGCCGAGGAGGGGGGAGGGGGGTGGATGGGGTAGGGAAAAGGGTAAGGCGAAGGTTTTGGGTGCGTTAAGAGTGCAGTGAGACGGCGGAAATACGGGCGTGAGGGGACAGGGAGAGGGGAGAGGGAGAGGGAGAGGGAGAGGAGGTGGAAGGGAGAGCGAGGGAGGAGGGGGGAAAGGGGGGGGGGAGGAGGGGGTGGGAAAAAGGGGGGGGTGAGAGGGGAGAGGGAAGAGGGAGAGGGGAGAGGGGGGGGAGAAGTAGGGGAAGAGAAGGAGAGAAAGAG
>NC_051427.1:28495011-28505011 GCF_015228065.2 Penaeus monodon | reverse complement strand
ATGATAAATGTAGAAGGAATTGCAGAATTAGGTAACAAATCGAATAATAATAACAATGGTTATCAAATAATAACCAAGTGGTTTCAACAATACCCTTCAATCAGGATTAATAACAATGGTGTCGATTGTAACTTATGACATTGCCATAAATTATGATAGTATATAGTAGTAAAAATAGCAATGTCGTTGGTAGAATTATGACGTGAAAAAATGGACAACCAGTCTCATGAAAAGAAAAAAACTGGCAACTCAACCCGAAGACCTTAAGTACTCCGATTCGCTAAGTTGTTTTATTATTATTTTTTAATCAAGCTGTTGTTTATTCTTATTCCAATTACGTGACTCTTGATAATTATGTTTACATGAGTTTCGATTTTTTTAAAAACATTTACTCAATATTTTCCTTAGCGTTTTTTTTTAAACTTTCTTCTCTTCGAAAGCGACTTGGTGAATCGGAGGAGTCCAGAGTCCGGGGTGAGTTGCCAGTTACTCACTTCCTGAAATTGGACGGAGAGAAAGAGTGATGAAAAAGAAAAAGAAAACGAAAAGAGGACGAAGATAAGGGAAGTAAAGGAAAATATAACTAACAAGGAAGAAAGGACGGAAACGAAGAAAAGCAAAAGGTAGTAAATCAAACAAAAAACAAACAAACAAAAAGGAATATGAAGAAAATTAAGTAGAAATTAGAAAAATAATGAAGAGAGAGAGAGAAGAGAATAAAATAAGATGAAGGAGAATAATAAAAATATATGAAGAGAGAAAAAAAAAAAACAGAATAAGGAAACAACAACAACAACAAATGATAAGACAAGAAAAAGAAAAGAAGGAAAAACAGTTAAAGAGAAAAAAAAGAAAAACGAAAACTGTGAGAAAAAAAGAAATAGACGAAGAAAAATGATAATATATTAAAAGAACAAAAACAAGAAGAAGAAGAAGAAGAAGAAGAAAGAAATGCAATGAAATAAAAATTAATAAGATGAAATAGTCAAAGAGGAAAATAAACAGGAAAGAAAAAACAAAACACTGAAAAATAAACGGAGAGAAAACGAAAATGAAGAAAAAATGTAAAATAAACAGAAGCAGAGAGAGAGAAAAAAAGAAACAGAGAGAGAGAAGAAGAAGAAAAAAACACGAAACTGAAAAAAAAAACGAAGAAATACTTAGACAAAAAAAAAAAAAAAAAAAAAAAAAAAAAAAAAAAAAAAAAAAAAAAAAAATCAACAACAACTCGAAACGTTGATTTTCCTGATCAATATTTATCGGAAGGAAAATGGATTCCGATGGAGCTCAGAATAATGATCAATGAACCGGAAATACTTCTCAGGGACGAATGAAATTGAAACCCTCTACTGATTGCAGGCTGTTGGGGGGGATGGGGGAGGGGGGAGGGGTGGGAAGGAGGAGGTGGGGAAAAGGGGGGAGAGGTGGGTAGAGAGGGGGAGAGGAGATGGGGAGGGAGGTGGAGGTGGGGAAGGCGGGGAGAGGTGGGTAGGGAGGGGAGGGGGAATGAGGGATGGGGAGGGGAGTGGGAGTGAGGGATGGTGAGAGGGAGTGGGGATGGGGAGGGGAGAGGGAGAGGGAGTGAGGGATGGGGAGGAGAGAGGGAGTGAGAAATGGGGGGGGGAGAGGGAGAGGGAGTGAGGGATGGGGAGGAGAGAGGGAGTGGGGATGGGGAGAGGGAGAGGAGTCGAAAGTTATGGGAAGGGAGATGGATTCCGAGGAGCGTCAGAATAATGATCAATGAACCGGAAATGAACTTCCAGGGGGGATGGAAAGGAAGGTTATGATGAGATGTGGGGGGGATGAGGGGAGGGGGGGAGGGGTGGGAAAGGAGGAGGTGGGGAGAAGAGAGGGAGAGGAGGGGGTGGAGGGGGAGAGGAGATGGGGAGAGGGTGGGGATGGGGAAAGGCTAGAGGGAGTGAGGGATGGGGAGGGAGAGGGAGAGGGAGAGGGGGAGTGAGGGATGGGGAGAGGGAGTGAGGGATGGGGAGAGGGAGTGGGGGAGGGGAGGGGAGAGGGAGTGAGAAATGAGGAGGGGTGTGGGGGAACGAGTGTTGTAGAGGGTGGAGGGGATTGGCAAAGGAGTGGGGAGTGAGTGATGGGGAGGGTAGGGAGGAGGGGGACAAGGGAGGGATAGGGGGGGCAAAGTACAAAGTATGGAAAATGGGGACAAGGGAGAGGTAGAAGGGTGAGGGTGGGCAAGGAAGGGTTGCGGGGGGGAGGGGGAGGAGGGGACATGAGGGATGAGAGGAAATGGGGAGGGAAACTCATTTAGGGGGGGAGGGGGTAGATAGAATGGGAAGTGAGGAAGGAGAGAGGATAGAAGTGAGAGGGGTGTGGGGTGGGGAGAGGGGGAAAAGAGGCAGGGAGAGTGAAAGGGGAAAGAAATTGGAGGTGTGGGGTGTGAGGATGGGTGTAAGGTGTAGAAAAGGGGGGGGGGGGGGAGTGAGGAAAATGGGGAGGGTTAACTGGAAGAGGAGGAGGGGGATAGGGAGGGGGAGGGGTGAGAGGAAAGGGAGGGGGAAGAGGGGAAGGGTGAAGGGGGATAATGATGGGGGTGGGGGGATTGGGAGGTTAATAAAGGGGAAAAGAAATGTGGGGGGGGAGGGAGGGGGGAGCGATCAATTGCTAATGCGTTCGTTGTAATTGCATACGGGTAATATATAAGGTAAAGTTAGTGCTGCGTGGCACAGTTATTAACGACCTTTTGAGTTATTTTTTCTTCTATTTACTGTTTCATTACGCATGCATGCCCGTTGAGAGATAAATGCGAAGATCTGTGTATATTCAACCAGTTCATCAGAACAGGAACCAAATAAAACAAAAGAAAATTAAAAATAAAAACAAAAACGGAGAAAAAATATCGAAAATAGAATTCCTTCTTAATAAAAACAATTTACGAACAGTTTTTCTCTTGCTTTCTCTTCGTAAATGATACGAAAATCTTTACTACAGTCGACCCCATAGGTGCCTGGGCTATATACATCATTGCATACGAGGAATGCCACGTGAGGCACTAAAACGCAGAGGTGAGGAAGTGCCATTCATCACTCAGCTGTTGTTGATATGACTTCCCTTCACGCTAGGCTGTCCTTCCCAGTGCCAGGTCAGTCGACGGTGCCACTCCAGAATGCACCGATATCGTCACTCTGTCACACTCCAACCGTGCGATTTATGGCACCAGTGCCTCTGCACAAGTATCGCAGAGAGTCACTCTGATCGCGTCTATCAGTAATCATTAAAAAGAGGTAAAAGGGAAAGGTAGAAAAAATCGTTTTGGGGTTGAGTCGATGGCGATTTTCGAGCTCGCACACACATGCAAGATACTCATAAGTCGTGCATGAATTATAAACCCCAACGTCAGCCTTTGATGCACAGCTCCCGGAACAGCGCGCCATGACGCCAGGCTGCACAACCTCTCCGAACGGACTCCACTTTTTCCTCCCTTTTTCTAACATTTTTTCCTTCCTCCGTCTCTCTCTCTCTCTTTCTCTCTCTCTCTCGGTCCTCCACCTTTTTGTTATCCTTTTTTCCTTTCAAAGTGGTATTTTCTGTTCCCTTATTTGTAGTTTCTCTACCCTCGCTTCTCCCTCCGTAGTGCACCCTGCATGTCCTTCGCACTGTATGCAGTATTCGTGCTTAAGCAGGGGCGATGGGGGAGGGGAGGGGAAGGGGGAGGGGAGGGGAAGGGGGAGAAGGGATAGGGGGAGGAGAAAGGGGAGAAGGAGGAGGGAAGGGGAAGGGGGAGAAGGGAGAGGGAAGGAAAAGGGGAATAAGAGGAGGGGTGGGGAAAGGGGAAGGGGGAGGGGGATAAGAGGAAGGTGAGGGGAAGGGGGGAGAGAGAGGGGAGAGGGTAAGGAAGAAGGAAGAGGAGAATAGGGACACGGGAGGAGAAGGGGGAGGGGGAAAGGACGAGGAGAAGGGGGAAGGGGGGGAGGGAGGAGGAGAAACGAGAATGTAATGGGGTTCCTCGCGTTGCATGAGGGTACGAGCGCTACCGTGAGCAACGTGCAAGAGGTGAGCTCGCCACGCCTCGCCCGGAGTGTTGCAAACCTGCCGCTTGAGGAGGGGGAGCGACCGGGAAGGGCCGCCGACAGCCCCTTCTGCAGGAGAGGTAGGTGGGGGGGGGGGTCGAGTCGACGCCGCCTTTTGGTCTTCGAACCGCCGGGTCGTTTCCGGTTGCGCGGTTGCATCTGCATTTGCAATAGGCTTATGCACTGGCTTACACATACATGCTCATATGCTTATATATACATATGCTTACGCATGCACATATACTTACACACACACACACACACACACACACACACACACACACACACACACACACACACACACACACACACACACAAACACACACACACACACACACACACACACACACACACACACACACACACACACACACACACACACACACACACACACACACACACACACACACACACACGCGTATATATGCGCCTGTCTGTGTGTTCGCGTGTATACGTACGTATGTGTCCATACTGAACGCGTGTCCACACTATCACCGCATCCTTTCCCAGTGTCCTAAGTCATTCCTTCGCCAAATCGCATTTTATGAATTTCTCATCGATTTCATAAAGGCGCAATTTTATGACGTCACTTTTCGTATTTCGTTCGTATAAAAAAAGAACAAAAAACTCAATCGTTTTATTGAACCATCTGATTTTTTTTTTTTTTTTTTTTAATATCTCTAATCGGTTTGTCTATTTGTTTTCTTTATATTTCATTTTTTCTTGTCAGGATTTTTACTTTCATTTTATTTTTTTTCCTTTTTTCCCCCGTCGTTTTCGGAAATTTACGAGACTGCTCTTTTGAATTATAGCCGCATGTGGACTAGCATGACACATAAATATTGCTCTACACATGTAAAAATTAGTGTAAGGTTAGTATCACTTGCATTGATGTAGTTAAACTGTACTACAAATTTTCTGCTTCTCTAATCATCCTCCCCTTTTCTCATTTTCTTCTTTCTCTCTTCCCTTTTTCCTCCTTTCTTCTCCTTTTCCATTCCTCATCTCTTTCTTTTCTTCAATTTTTTTCTTTTCCTTCTCTCTTCTCATTCCTCTTCTCCTTATCTTCTTCCCATTTTCCCTCCCCTTCTCCCTTCTTTTTACCCTCCCATTTCCCAGTTCCTATTCCCCCGTCCTTCTCCCTTCCTATCTCCTCCTCTTCTCCTATCCTGCCTTTCATCCTTCCTATATCCTCCTCTCCAACCCGCCCTTCATTATCCCTTCCCATGTCCCTCTCCTTTTCCTTTTCCTATCCTCTCTTTCTTCTCCCTTCTTACTCCTCTCCCCACCGCTCCTTCCTCCTCCCTTCCTATTCCTTCTTCCATTGCCTTACCTCTGCCATTCACACTTTCCTGTCAACCGTCAATCACGCGAAGTTGTTATTACCCCCACCCCCCCTCCCCTCTCCCCCCCACCTCCCCCATGTGGTAGTCACAAGTGCTTCAACCGGCGGATAATACATACAGTATATACAGGGAATGTGTTTTGTGCTTCCTAGCAATTGGCACCTTTATTTTCGAGCAATGCTAAGAATGCGGCATGTGTGTCTATTTCGTTTATATATGAATAAGTACCTGTTTTTTTTTAATGTATAAAACCGAACGTACGCGCGCAATATGAATATAAGAATTTGTATGCAAACCAGCACATACATACATATGTGTATGCAGACGTGCACATATGCACAAACATACACCAACAAACACACACACACGCACATATGTACGAACATGCCCACACAAACACACACGCACTAACACAGACACACACACACACACACACACACACACACACACACACACACACACACACACACACACACACACACACACACACACACACACACACACACACACACACACGCCAAGTACATTCGAGATCGAAGGAGAATCTGCAGATCCTTCTCACCGAGTGCAGAGAAATAAAAGGGCACAAACACGCCACAGAACGCGTCAAGTAGAAACGATACGACGGCACACACACAAAAAAGACTCATCAAATATATACATACAAAAAAAAAAGAATATCGCAAAATAAAGGAAGGAAGGAAGGAAGGGAGAGAGAGGGAAAGAAACGAAGGGAGAGAGAAAGAAAGGAGAGGAGAGAGAAAGAAAGGAAGGGAGAGAGAAGGAAAGAAAAAAAGAAATAACGAAAGAAAGAAAGAGAAAGAAAGAAAGAATAGAAAAGAGCAAGAGAGAGAGAGAGAGAGAGAGAGAAAGAGAGAGAGAAAGAGAGAGAGAGAGAGAGAAAAGACAACAAATGAAATAACAATACCTCAAAAGTAAAAAAAAAAGAATCTTCGATTTTTCAGACAACATTGACAAGACGTGCGCCATTTTGATTTATCCCTTCCTGTTGCAGCGCGATTGCAGGCTTTGCGTCTCACAAATCACCAATGTTACGCCAGGGTCCTTACATCTGTCCCTTCCTTGTTCCTGTCCAATTCCTCGCGTGCTGAACTAAACGGTGGGATGGATGGGGTCCTGGGGTGTTTCAGAAATACTGGAATTATCGTAGGTCGGGTTGGGGGAGAGAGGGAGAAAGGGAGAGAGGGAGAGAGAGGGAGAGAGGGAGAAAGGGGGAAAGGGAGAGAGGGAGAGAGGGAGAAAGGGAGAGAGGGAGAAAGGGAGAGAGGGAGAGAGGGAGAAAGGGAGAGAGGGAGAGAGGGAGAAAGGGAGAGAGGGAGAGAGAGAGAGAGGATAGAGGGAGAGAGAGAGAAAGGGAGAGAGGGGAGAGAGGGAGAAAGGGAGAAAGGGAGAAAGGGAGAGAGGGAGGTGTGAGAGAGAGAGAGAGAGAGAGAGAGAAAGGGGAGAGGAGGGAGAGAGGAGGAAAGGGAGAAAGGGAGAGAGAGGGAGAGAAAGGAAGAGAGGGAGAGAAGTGGAGAGAGAGAGAGAGAAAGAGAGAGAGAAAGAGAGAGAGAGAGAGAGAGAGAAGAGAGAGAGAGAGAGAGAGAGAGAGAGAGAGAGTGAGAGAGAGAGAGAGAGAGAGAGAGAGAGAGAGGAGAGAGAGAGAGAAGAGAGAGAGCATGTGGGAGGGAGGGAGGGAGGGAGGGAGAGATGGGGTGGGTTGAGAGATGGAGAAATGGAGGGAGAAAGGGAGCGTAGGAGGGAGTAGGGGGAAGGAAGAGAGAAGGAAAGAGAGATGGAGGTTAGCAGGGAAGAAGGGTGGAACAGAAGGAGGGAAGGAGGTGGGGAAGAAGGGATGAAGAGAGAGATGGAGTGAGTGAGTGAGGGAGGGAGGGAGAGAAGGAGGGAGAGAGAGGGAGGGAGGGAAGGAGGGCTAGACGGATGGAGAGAAAGAGGGAAGAAGGGAGGGAGGGAAGGAGAGATAGATGGATGGAAAGAGGTAGGAAGGGAGGACAAGAGAGAGAGAGAGAGAAGAAAAGGCATACAGACAGACAGAGAAACAGTTAATAGTTAATAATAATGATAATAATATAATAATAAAGATTATGATAACAGTAATAATAAAAATGATAATGATAAAGATGATAATGACGACGATGACAATGATGATGATGATGACAATGACAGTAATGATGATGATAATAATAATAAATAAATAAAAAATAATGATAATAAAATAATATAACAAAATATATATAATAAAATAAGATAAAATATAATAAAATAAAACAAATAACAAAAATAAAATATAATAATCATAATAATAATAATAATAATAATCATATTAATAATAAAAAAAAAAAAGTAATGAAGATGATAATAATGATGGTAATGATAAAGGCGATGATAATTGTAGTAATAATAATAATAATGATAATAATAACGATGATAAAACAGACCTACAAAGAAAAACAAACATCTAACATGCTTTTACGAAGCCAACCCAGTCATCAGAACAGCCGCCTCATGCATGCAGTCTGTGCAATTGCAAGACGTGGTCATGCAATTACCATGACGAATAACAAAACCAAAGGACGTACTGTATGGCCTCGTAAAAAAAAAAAAAAAAAAAAAAAAAAAAAAAAAAAAAAAAAAAAAAAAAACTTCACGCTTAGGAGACATGTGCGCTGTTATATATATTTTTTGTTTTTGTTTTTTGTTTTGGCTGTTGTTGTTTTTGCTTTTAATTTTGTTTTTGATTGTTTTAATGTTGCTTTTGTTTTCGTTTTTGTTGTTATTGTTGTTTTTGCTTCTCGTTTTCTTTTCGTTGTTTTTCACGTTGTTTTTGTTTTTGTGCTTGTCATTTGTTGTGTTTTTTGTTCTTGTCTTTTGTCTTTGTCGTTGTTGTTGTTTTGCTCCTTGTTATTTTTGTTTTTTGTTCTTGTTCTGGTATTTTTGTTGTTGCTTTCGATGTTGGTGGCAGTGGTGGTGATATTGTTGGTGCTGTTGGAGATTTCATTTTTTTGTTGTATTTTTGTTGTTCTTTTAGTTTTATGATAGCGAAGTTGTTGGTGTTTTTGTTGTTTTGTTTTTGTTTGAGTCGGTGTTGCTCTTAGGGCATTTTTATTTAGAGGGGGGGGTCTGTTTTTGTTACTGTTGTCGTTATCACTGTTTCATGCTATAATTGCTATCACCACTAACTGCAATACCTCGTTCTCGACTCTAAAACAAAAGTCATTATTACAACTCCAGTTTAATTAATAATGCACGTAAAAAAGAGAGATAGAAAATATATATATATATATATATATATATATAGTTATATATATATAGTATATATATATATATAATATGATTAATATATAGATAGAGAGAGAGAGAGAGAGAGAGAGAGAGAGAGAGAGAGAGAGAGAGAGAGAGAGAGAACAAGAGATGGGACAGAGACGAAGAGAGAGAGAGAGAGAGAGAGAGAGAGAGAGAGAAGAGAGAGAGAGAGAGAGAGAGAAAAGAAAAAAAGAAAGGAAGAAAAAAAGAAAAAAAAGAAAAAAAAGAAAAGAAAAGAAAAGAAAAGAAAAAGAAAAAAAAAGAAAAAAGAAAGAAAAATCTATCTATCTATCTATCTATCTATCTATCTATCTATCTATCTATCTATCTATCTATATATATATATATATATATGATTATATATATATATAATATATATATATATATATATATATATATATATATATATATATATATATATACATATGTTTTACGTGTCTCATGACAGCGTTTCAAATCGGCAACTGAAGCATGAGGGCGAGTAAGTGACAAGGACAAAGCATGACAAGGCATGACAGCTGGAATACTGCTTTTACTTGAGCGCTTTGGAATGTGACACTGGCGCAATCATACATGCAAACACCATTATGCTTAACATTCGCATTGAAATACACAAGTATACGTGTAAATACATACACGCGTGTACATAAGCACACGCGAAGGCATGTATGTAAGCACACACACACACACACATACACACACATACACACACACATACACACACACATACACATACACCCATACATACATAGGCATACACGAGCACATACAAACATGTTCTGCACACCACATGTCAGATATGCAGGGGTACCATGAAACCACATATTGTTACCACTACCAAGTACATTGATTTTTTTTTATTCTCTGCTACTGTCATCTTTTCTTCCTATTTTTCTTCTTCTCCTTCCTTTTCTACTTCTATTTCTTCTTCTTCTTCTTGTTCTTGTTCTTCTTCTTCTTCTTCTTTTTCTTCTATTTCTTCTTGTTCTTCTTTCTCCTCCTCCTCTTTCTCCTCTTCTTCTTCTTCCTCCTCTTCCTCCTTCTCTTCCTCCTCCATCTCCTCTTCTTCTTCCTCTTCCTCCTCCTTCTACCTCTTCCTAGAGAAGAAAAGAAAAGAAAACACACACACGAGTGCGTGCCATAGCATACCCTCCATGCAACACGGACTGCAACGTCACCCCACCCTTAGCTCTACGCCCTAGATGTACTACAACCACGCCACCCAATGCAATAAATCATTAACCATAGGACATTGGCGATCGTAGGAACGTGAAAAATAAAATTCTCTTTTATTTC